>NW_016690278.1:2609690-2669846 GCF_001604755.1 Lepidothrix coronata | reverse complement strand
ACAGGGCTAACGAGCTCCATCTGCCCGGGGGGCTGGGAATCGAACCCGGGTCGCAGCGGTGAGAGTCCTGCACCCTAACCACTAGACCACTAGATATATATATTATATATTATATATGCAAGCAGTCTCTGAAAAAGAAAAATTAAGTATGATGTCCAACAAAAATTTCAAAGAGCTGCTGTATCTACTCCAGGTATACCTCCAGATTGTATGTACCTGCTCTGGTTGGTCTAAGAAACATTCTGACATCTTCTAAAGTATGATTATATGTCAGATCAAGCTTAATACATTTTTAATTTCTTCCCTTGAAGTTTCACCCACTACCGTTTTTCTCGATTAATAACAGCTTTACCAACAGCAATTAATCTGTAATGCAGGCATTTAAATTTTAGTTGAAATTCCAGATACTTGATATCAATGCTACATCCAAGATTCAGATTCCTTCTGTCCAGCATAAAGGCTTTTTTGTGCATCTATATGGGAGTAAATCTAGACTAGGTTATCATAATTTCATAAACTGACTACTGCAACATTCTCAAGTCTAATCTTGCTCGTTCACATCAGAATGCTGCTGCAAAAGATATCTTCCTGGACTTATAGATAGAAATACATATATTTCAATTTCAAGGTCTTTCACAGTCTTTTCCTTTCCATTCTTTATTCTGAATCAGTATTCAGTCTCTGGTTGGCCTAGGGAACCAACTTCCATAATTTAGCTTCTCTCTTTAAATGATGATTACTTTTTTCATCTGCTCCTCAGACTTAGGAGACTCCTTCACAAGCATCCTCAAAAACATTTTTCTGTTCATCTTTATCATGATGTTTTCAAAACACTAACCAGAACTGAAGATGCTCGTCAGAGTTCAATTATTGTGATTATCAGTATTTTATGTTTTCTACGCTCCATTTTTTCCTAGCCCTATGTAATCCCCTGTATTGTATTCATATTTTTAACTCTTTGGGGGAGGGAGTATTTTTTTCCCCAAACTGGACAGTTACTAGAGGGAAGTAGTACAGAAATAGGGATGACTGATGATTACCGTGGTGACGACAATAACGTACATTTTTAATTCACCTTTTCAATTTACCTAGTATCTTTTAACATTTGTCGTTAGCTTACACAGAAAATAGCATTTGTTTTATTGTGCATGATCGATGTCTCCTGCTTTAGCTGTACTTCTTTATTCTCTCTATTCTATTGAATAAAATGGATTTTAGATTATTTTCTCCTGATGCAATTGTTCACATTTTTTAATCTGGATCTCTTTGTTTTACAATGCTCATGATTCTAATCTCCCTAAATCCTTTTGTATGATCTCCATCCTTCCTCATTTGTACAATTTCTCCTGTTTAAACATAATCTGCAAATTTACTGATTTTTTGTGTAATCCCTTTCCCAGAACTCCATTAATGAAGACAGAGAATAGGACTGGGTCTAAAACTGGGTCAAGTGATACATGAACAAGCACTTTCTGTTATTCACTTAGCCATCTCTGCGTTTAAATGATGTAGATGTTTGTATGTACAATGCAATAATGCAGCCTACCTGGACTCTTAAGAAAAGGGGACAAGCATAACTCGGTAGATAAGTCACTACTTGCTTATATGTTTGCTCCAAGTCTAATGATGTATTCTGCTTTAAAATAACAGAGGCCATTCCTGCTTTTCCTTCATGATCTGGGGAAAAAGAAGTGAGATGAGAATTTTGAGAAATGAACAAAGTTGACATTTTAGGGATGAACCTTACAAAAAAATACTGTAGTGCATTAGCAAACTGGCAGTCACGTTTCATCTTCTGAGTTTCAATAAAGATGCAAGATTGCATTCATATTTTATGTAGTATTACACATATTTGGAGATCATTCAGGTGATCAATTAAGCAATAATGCTGTAAATGAGTGTGGTGGGTAAGAGCAAATGGAGTCCCATGCTTGATATTAATCAATAAAGGGGGATAAACGTCAACACCATTCCTCTCTCAGAAACAAGAGTGATGAGCCTCTTTCCTGGATTAGCCAATTATGCTTCAATTTTAGTCTCTCTCTCTCTTGCCAGTATCTTTTCATAAAACTGTAGATCTGCAGATTGTTAACAGAGAGAGTTCTTAATTGTTTGTCTGGAAAGAGAGAGCACTTTGTGTCTTTGGGAAAGAAAAAAAATGGATAAAATATAAAAGCAATGAACTTTAGCAGTCAAAACTAACTGCACACTTTAACCATCAGCTAGTATTAACAGCAGAGATGTTCTGCCTTATCTTTGTTTTGGTTTGGTTGGTTGGTTGCTAATACTACAAAATCTGTAATGAAACTTGGTTTGTTTATCTTTTAAGTGCAATTATCGAGACACTCACATAAACTGTGTAGGTAAGCAGATAAATATTGTACAGGAAATGAGCAGCTGTCATATTTTGGATTCTGATTTTCAGACAGTCTTCTTTACTACAATCTTTCCTGCTGTATGGTTTTAAAATACAAGTAAATTACACCTTTTTCACATTTTGAACTCCTTGTGTTTACCCATGCCAACAACCAAACATCCAGCTAGCTTCTCACTCCCTTCTCCCATGGGATGGGAAGGCAGCAGAAGGGAAAGCAAGACGTAGCTATCAAGATAATGGCAGTTTAATAGGGAAAGCAAGAGTTACAGGCACAAGCAAAGCAACAGCAGGACATCATTCGACGTTTCTCATCATCAGGCAGATGTCCTGCTACTTCCTATAGGGCAAGCCTCACTCAGAGCATACAGTGGCTGTTTGGGAAGACAAAACGCCACAGCCACAAATGTCCACTTCCTTTCCTCCAGTTTTTATAACTAAGCATGGCATTGTATGATATGGAATATCCTTTTGGTTAGTTTCGGCCCACTCTCCCATCTACATCTGCTCCCAAAAGTCCTTGCCAATCCCCAGTGTACTTGCTGCAGGGAGAAAGCCTGGCACAGTGCAAGTTTTGGTCAGTGGTAGCCAAGCACTGGTAAGTTATCAACACTGTTTTAGCCACCAGTGCAAAGCACAGCACCATACAGACTCCTATACAGAAACTTATTTTTATGCCAGCAAGAACCTAGTATACATTTTTTAAAAAGATTTAACATGAATAAGAATCGAGCCCATAAGATCTCATGAAAAATAACAAAACAAAACAATAATTATTAAAAATAAATTAATGGGTTTTTTCTTAATAATTTATTTACTTTACTCTTTGTATTCTTTTTCGCTTTGTCCTTGGTTTTGTAATATTAATTGTTTACAGTTATTTTATGAGGCTAAGTGAAAGGTGAATTCATACATTTTCCTTTAGAGTTACTTTATTCTTACCTTGTTGACATTTTATTTGGACACAGGGATGTCTGGATTTTCCACAGGTGTGAATTTAATAAATCTTAAATTTAGGTTATGTAGCTCTCACAAATTCATGCATGATAGCTTTTCAAAAATACACATAACTGCATACAAATAAAAATGCATGATTCACTGGTTCATTCACAATCTGGTGGTATTTCATTACCTGCATTTACACTTTAACTAGGTATTAAACAGATGACTCAATCAAAAGTGATTCATGGGTTTAAAATATGAAATCAAAATATGAAATCATAACCCAAGTTTTGAGGGTTAACAACTAACCTAGGAGAAGAAACACATACAACTAAAGCTTTTACCTGGCACAGACACACCATACACATTCGCTTCTTGTATGAAGTCCAGCATTACAAGGACATCAGAAACTTCTGTAGTTGCAACGTTCTCCCCTTTCCATCTAAAATGTGAAAAAAATAATCCCGTGGAAACACATGGACACCTCCTCTTTAAAAAGCATTGACTTCAGTAGAAGCTCCATTCATTTCAGAATAACACCACCTTAGATTTTTCACACTTGTCACATTGTTGTATTGATCTGATCACCAGATCATGTTGCAATTCAAATGTTACTGGGTATTAGAATCACTATACGGGACACTGAAAGTTTAAAACAATTGTTTCCAAAATTTTTACATGTATTTAAATGTATCATCTCTACTATTTGATACGTTTTTCTCCACATCAGTATCCAACTTGCTTGGTCACAGCAAAACCATCACTAGTTATATGCTTATGGAAAGGAGTGTCCAAAGAGCTGGAAGTCCTACAAAACCTTCTGAAAATGAGCTATTCAAATACAGAGGAATACTTGTGACCAAATTAAGCCCCTATCATCCACTTCAGGATCATTATAAACTACATCACAATATAATAAACTGAACACTTGTGGTCAAAAACAAATATAACAGTATTATTCTATTCTGTATATTTTTAATGAAATGTGAAAAGAAACAATAATTATACCTGAAGGTATCTCCAATCCTGTCCCAAAAATATAGAAAATTGTCATGATCTTGAACCATTAGATCTCCAGTATTAAAATAAAGATCTCCCTTCTTAAATACATCACAGAGTAATTTCTTTTCTGTGTGTCTCTTATTGCCAGCGTAACCAAAGAAGGGGTTCTTCGCATTGACTTTGGAAATGAGAAGACCAGCCTCACCTATACAGAGAAGTTAAAAGAATATAAACCTAAGGTATCACTGGAAATTTCCTGTATTTAACCTTAATATTACTTACAATATTGTTCACTGAAATTCTGAGTCATTTGTACTTCTTCCTAATGACTCATCAGTTTTCTCCCAGAACTGTCAGCTATCATTTGTAAGCTCACTAATAGGTTTATTGTCCTCCCAAAGTGCACAATTCAAGTTCATATTATGTCTCACTCCCCACATCTTACTGATTTTCCAATGATGAGTCTCAGCTTCATCAGCTTCCTACTGAAAAACTGGTGTTAATAAAAAGTAGGTGCTCAACCCAGCCATTAAGTCCCTATTTAGTCTCCTTTCAGAAGTTCTGAGAACACTTCTTTAAAATATTCATTAAAGTGATAAAGCATCATCATTTTACTTTTTGGAGTAAAATATGAAAGTTTTAATACAATTTTTTTTTCTCAAAAAATAAGGAGAGACAGAGAAAGGAATATCCTATTAGGCATGCAGTGTATCAAGGTATTAGTTTGCTTAAAGTGGAATAATTGTAGGAAATAACCTTTTGGGAGCAAGTTGTGAAGAGTAAAGCTTGAGAGTTACATTACTTTGTATCAGAGACAAAAAATGAAAATATAAAAAAAATGCTTCTGGAAATATGCATAACTTTTAAGACTTCTTCCTCATAAAATACCTGTGCCTGTTTTCCAAAAATTGGTAGTGGTTAAAGTGGAAGTATTTGGTTCACTGGCAGTGTCACTGCAGCCATGGTGCTCTGAAGACACAGGGCATGGGTGAGACAAAGACTATAGACAGAGATAATGCTTTTTATTAGTCTGAGTGGCATGTGTTCCCTTAACAGCTCAGTCTGACATCCCTAGAGATAAATTCCTATAAAATTTCATGTTTCAGGGACTTATTTTCTTCTCCTTTGAAAAATCTGCTTCAACTCCCTGTTAAAACTGTCTGCCTGACCTTTAATATTACTTCTTCTTGCTTCAGTTTCAGCTATTACCTTCCTATAGTTCAAGAGATGTTTCAGTATCTAATGAACACTTTGAAAAATGGTATAACCGTGACGTATCATATATTTGATAGGCATTTTGAAGACATCTATAATCAAATAATTTTGTTGTTATTTTGCTGTTAGTTTTTTTTTTAATTATTAAGCTGAATCACATCACTTAGTCAGAAACAATCTCTCATCGAAAAACATTTGCTCTAATCCACCAGTGTTTCCTGTAGATCTCTTTGGCAACCATCTCCCTATGCTAAACTCCTTTTAAAAACACAGATGTCACTATCTACGTATTCAAAGATAATAATATCATACCATCACTTTTGAACATCACTGTTCTGTGAATGTATCCAAAGACCTCCTGGGTTCTTCTGGTATCAGCACTGGTATGTTTAATGATGCTTTGTCTTAGATCAAAAATCATATTGCTTTTATTTTCAGAGCAAAGAGTAATAGCTGTTGTTGGCATATTGCATTAACATGATAGCAAGACTCCTTTAAAAATTCTCTGGAGTGTTTCTATTAAAATCAATAGGCCATAATACCCTGTTAATATAAACACTTACCTTTCTTAACTTTTTCACACCAACCGTGCTTATTTCTAATTGGTTCATCTTTTTGGAAATCATACTTGATTAAATCAAATGGGAAAAAAAGCTAAAAAAGGGAAAAAGTCATCGGTTATTTATCTACACAGTGACATCTGGTGGCAGCAAATATAAGCTGTATACAACCTGTACTCCAGTCTTCCTCATCTAAAAGGAGAACGCAGTTTCATTTCAAACTAAAAATACTCTGCATGTAAACTTACGCCACTTCCTGGAGTTAAGCAAAATCAAAACATTTTTATAAATGAAGACAAGAACTGTCCTTTCGTCAGTTTTCTTACAAGTAAGTTATGGGATCCACATTATCAGTGGAAAAGCCTACACTAGTCAGGATAATAGACGCATATCTGGTACTTAAGTGAATTTAGTGGTGGTGACTGATATGTTTTTGGGGTCCTCTGGCACTGAAAACAGCTGGCAAAGCAAAGGCCTAAATCTCCTCACAAAGGGAAACCTGCTTCCCACTGGGCTTTACCCTTGCTTAGCTATCCTCAGTTCTTCCCTCATGCTTTCTCAGGCAGGTGTATAGTGGTGGAAAGTGAAGACCAGCAGAAGGATTTATACTCCTGTGGCTCCAAGGAAGCTGAAGGAGAGGACAAGATACTCTAATCAAAACTAGAAATTGCAATTGGGGTTTTTTTCCTCAAATATACAGCATTTGACTCTTATTTTGCTTCATTTTTTCTACTGTGATAAAAATCCAAGTTGAATAAGAGACACTGACTGATACCACATGCCTGATACTATTTGGACCACTGTGTTTGCAGTTATTATTCTAAGGAAATAGTTTGCCCAGTTTGGGATTCTGTTTTCCTTTTTCATAAAGGAATGTATCAGCAATATTTAACACCTAGTCAAACCAAAGGTATGTAATTATCTTCTCCTGGAGAAATCTTGGCCACCAGGGAAACAATTTTATAAAACATATGAATGTACACTTGCACTCTTCACAATAAAGAAATGCAGTATAATTTAAGGACAGTTTTATGAAAGTGAATGAAGTAAAGAGTAGGATGCTAAAACATAAATCTCTTTGCTTTTCTGCAACTAATTCGGAAGAAGAGTCGTGTATTTGCTTTACCCTAATTTGAAATGTTGTCGTAACTATATAAAATACTTTTGTTTTCAAGAAAGTCTGAATAAATAGCAACTTGAATCAAACATTAATCCCACAAATTCAGTCTCATCTGGAAAAAACTGTTTCTCTGAGTCTTTTCAATGTGTTTTCCTTCCACTCTAAGCCTGAATCAAAAAGATATTTTTAACAGTTGATCAAAGGAAAAAGGTCATAGCTTGCAAAATAAAGTAATGATTCAAGAATGGGACACAATTTCCATGAAGTGAATGGTAATTTTTTTAATTAACCTCAGACTATAGGCATTTACCAAAGTCAAGAGTCTAAGAACCAGAAAGTTTGCCTCAATTAGAAAATAGTTGTGTTATCCTTGAGGATCAGAATAAGAGTAATTTTTTTCTTATGATCTTTTCTTATGGATGCCTACATTTAAATGCTGCTCTTTTTTGCTTTCTTTTTTTTTTACATTGACATTACTTTAATACATTTCATATGACAGGCCAAATGCAATGAATATTATAAATAATAAAAGTGAAATTGTATAAAATGAAGTGTTATTTTGTTTTTGTGTTTTATTAGAATAGCTTAAAATAATGCATCATACAGAGTAGTATGTTGACAAGATACAGCAATTGAGTGAAGGAATAAGGAATTATTTTAAGTTGCTATAAACACTTAGAAACTGTAATTTATTATCTAAGATCATCTAAAAACTGTTAAGACTTTTACTATATATGACTATACTGTGTTGATGTATACAACTTTCAGTGCCTACAACTTTAGAGTATTAACTAGGCCTATTTCAGTTAGGTTTTCAAAATAATACTTGTGCAAACACATAATTAAAAGAAAATACCATGTATTGTATTAGATATGCATAATGAGATCATATAAACTCTGTGCAAACAACTGTGTCTGTGCAAAGGTCTTTTCCAAGCTAAAACATTCTATGATTCTAAGCTTGCTTTTCATATTAAATATTAGAAAATGAAAGCTCCACTGCAAAGTATTTAGTCTGGGCACAGACTTACATTTGGTTCACCTCATTATTTAAAATTTAATAGGGAAGAAGACCTGAGCTGTTGAAGCATTACCATATTATTTTCACAGACTACTGCATGCAATATTCATCATTTTAATCTCCATTTTACTGCCTGAAGCACCACATAAATGTAGCAAACAAAAAGCATAATTTAGCTAGCGGAAATTTAAAATGAGTTAATCTGCAACATTATTGTCTATTACTGTGCTGTCTGGATGTTACCTAATAACAGCTTTCTCCCCCTCCTTTTCTTTTTTTTTTTAATTGACTGGAAATATGTGAGTTTAAATAATGATTTGAAAATAATTTTGAAATTCCTAAAGCTTCAATTTACAGTGAATGCTCACAGAGCCTTTTTCAGAAAATAAAGATCACAAGCTACTGCTTTTTATTACTTATTTGTTTTAGAGATTAAATATTGTTGAATTCTCTGGAAGAATATCTGTTTATAAAACAAAGCATTACATGTACTAGATTTAGTTTCAAGCGTCTTTAAAAACTGAAATTTAAGAAAAAAAATTCTGGAGCATAATATCTTAGAGATGTTTTTTAAAATATACTTGTAATGCCTTATGTATGCTGTAAAGAGTAGATCCATATGTCCCCCACGTAGTTTTGTTAGCCAATGTAAACAAAAGCAAGGAAAAAACCCTTTTAAGTTATGATTGATATTAACTGAATCGCCACATATGATATGTATTGTAATACACTTGTAGTACCTTAGACTATTTTAGCTCAAAACTGGTCAAAAGAGCAGAAACAACAGTAATTTTCATTGGCCAAAGCACTTAGGAGCTGCCGGTGCTTAGATTCACACCTGCCAATATTCTTGCTGTGAATCCAGTTTTCCAGGGTCTTAAAATTTTTTTAATGCTAACTTTGTTTACATTTAAACTAAACAGTAAACATTTAAACAAAAAAGTATCTCTTCCGCCACTTCTATGACTGCATGAAGAAATTGCATGATACTAATTCTGCATTGCTGTGGGAAAGACATTTTATGTGTTGAAGTTATTTAAAATTTGTTACAAGATTTAAATGTTTCTCAGCTCAAAGCTGATTTTGATCTATAGAGTTTTGAATAAGAGATTTAGATTGCTGTGATAGTTTGAATACGCTTAAGTTCATGAAAAATTACGTTTACAAATACAGTTTATTACTATTTTTTTTGTTTTTACATGTTGATATTCAGGTGTACTTGCCGTGGTTTATTTTTAGCCCTTCTTGTAAGCTTCCTCAGATCTCATTAATCCCAGGCTCCCTTGTTGTCTGCCATCACTCAGAATTTATTTTAGTATAAGAAAGGGATTTATATATACATATGATGGACATGACTGAGGGCCTTAGATATTTTTTCCATATCACATTTTTAAAAGTACACATATAAGGTATCTCATACATAACAAAATTGATTAATATTAACTAAATATGTCAGATGTTAAGATTAAACAGTAGTTTATTACATTATGATGTTAATCTATGCACTATCTTCTTTGCAAAACATTTTAAGTTTTACAAGATAAAAAGCTACTCAGAGGCTTCTACTCTTCTTTTTGCTGACTCTATATAAACATTGATTTATTCATATACCAAGGGAAGCTTTCAAGCACATGAACCAATCCCTCTTATATAAAGAACATAGTGTGAAAATAAACAAGTGCAAACAAGAGCACTGCTTCTAGTTATAAACACAGTGACTTACTGGATGTCTGGCAACTGCTATAGCATTCATCTCTTTCTTCCTATTAACTTATGTCTCTCAATTTTTTATGAAAATAAAAGTGTTCTGTAGAACCCTAATTTTATCACATTTATTTGTCCCCAAACTTTGGCAGTAAAAGAAAGAGAACAGCTACACTCCAGAATTCATTGTTTAATAATCTGCAACACATAAAATGTATTTAACAAAAAACACAAATTCCTTGAATAGGTAAAAACTAACTTACCTATAGCATCAAAATACATATTTAGTTTGTGTCACGTGAAAAACCCACATACTACTTGATTAAAAATACAGATAATTAAATAAATATATAGGTAGTTTCAAGTCTAATCCTTTATCTGCTGTAACCTTTACATGGTATTTCCAAAAGGTTTATGACAAAACTCTGCCAAAAGTTCTGCAATACCAAAACCAAGTTAACTCAGGTTTGGAACATAAGAAATTTCATAATATTATAAGACATGTGATTTAGAAAACTCTGAAACAAAAATTAACATCAACTCTAAGGTTCCTGGCTCACCTACTACTCCCTAAATTCCAGACTCCTGATTTCCTGTAGTGGATCTGTACCCTTCTAGAGATACCCATCAGCATCAGAGGGCCACCATGCATGCTACAGAGCATCAGACGTGGGGCAGAGAGTCAGTGGAGTCATCTGCTTAAATTCCTGAGCTCTCAATGGTTTCTGAAAAACCCACTAGCTCCTGTGGTGCTTTTCTGAGTGTTTCCATGTTCCTCCCTGCAGTCTGAGTTCCCAGACCAGAAGTGAAGAATTCCTCTGGCCCCAGCTCGTGAAGCAGTCTGTGGTGACTGTCCTGTGGTGATGCTGTAGTGAAGTTGTGGACCCTGAAACATAGGCTGCCTAGGAACCTACCTGCACATCTCGAGAAGATACCTCTGATGTATTTACAAACAATGGTTTTACAGTATTCTCTGAAAATAATGTTGTCAGGACTTTTTGCTATCAATTTCTCCTCAGGAGCACAGATGTCACTTAAGTCAGCAGGACTTGTATATATGGATAGGTATCTCAGTCAATTTAAAATTCTAGGCAATGCATGTAGTACTATCCATTTCAAGAAGGGTAAAAACTGGCATAAACAACAACAAAATGTTAAATATGTAGTCTCCTTGCAAAAAGCCTTGCTAAATATTCTTTCATATTATTAGCTAAAGCTTGGGACACACATTACTTAGGGACTTCTCAAACCATTTAAAAGATTGTACTAATAGGACCAAAAAGAAAAAAAAATCTATCTGTGAACTTCAAGTTGAAATAATTTCTGCATTTATTCAGAGGGATGAAGGAAAAGTCACCATGTGTAGTATAAATAATACATAATCCTTCTCTCCAAGACATATGACTGCTGTTTTCAAGGCTAATGAAACACAGAAGGGCTTTTTTTTCTAGTTTTAGTACCCTAGAACACACCAAACACATTTAGCAGATGGGAAACGAAGGGGCACAGCATTTTAAAATTTATAATCTTGGCAACTATGTCACAATTACTCAATAATATATGTATTGTATTATCTTTGACATTTCTGTATAATGATACAGCATAGATGTAGTTTGAGTTACTTGTTTTTAATGACACCTAGGTATAAAATATCTATTAAAGTTATATCTATATGCTACTGTATTTTAATTACTATTATTTTCCAATTATGACAAATATTTACATAGCAATATGCAATATAAATATTCTATCTGAAAACATCTTTAAATATAATCTGTAGAAAAACAAGTCAGAATAGGACATTTGTATGCTTATTTTACATGTGATGAGTTCTTAGGTACTGAAACAAATTCAACTTTCTCTTTTGTCCTCTAATGTAGTAGAGATTTGAAATTATAACTTGGAACCTACTCAGAACTGTCAGAAGAGACCAAGGCCTTTTTGACCCTGGTGAACTCTAAGAAAAACTGTTACTGCTGAAAATATAACTGGGGTAGGCACCCAGATATTATGGAGAGTCGACTAAACTTGCATTAACTGTCTTAAAAAATTTACCTTGGATTTATGACTGTAGTCCCATGTCCCAGCATCAAACTGAGAAACGCAATTTTTCAGCACTACTTTTAACCAAGTAAAATGTAAATAAAGAGTCACCTTATAAAAGAAATTGGTGCGTCCAACAGATCCGATTTTTCCGGTGTGGTTCATGAAACAAATGTTTCCTTCAGTAGCACCATAAAACTCACAGATCTTAACAGCACCAAATCTGTCTAAAAATTCCCTCCATACATCATTTCTTACTCCATTTCCAACTGCTAGTCGGACTTTGTGATTTTTTTCTCCTTCCTTCTGTAAAAAAAAAAAAAAGAAAGAAAATTAAAATATAGTATACTGATAACTGCATTTAACTGTTGCATGTCTTGTGGGGAAAGTGTACTTTCTTTAGAATATATCAAGTATAAACAACAAAAAGAAAAGAAAACAACAACCAAGAAGTTAAATAAAGCTGGCATGGCTGGCATACAGCTACAACATAGCAAGCTGCAATCAAAAACCTATTATCTCGCTGAGCAAACAAATTATTTCCTGAATAATGGCTACAATGATTTATATAAATGCTTCCATATTTTCAAAATTGTCTTGTCTCAGTCTATTTCTACCCAGAGGAATTAGAAAACTGGGAAGAACAGAGAAAGGCAGGAATTATTTCTGTCGTGGGATTAAAGTCAGAAGAGATGAATAGTTACTTTCTTCTGTCTTCAGACTGATTATGAGAAACAATCAGATTTCACACACTTGTAATATCTGTTCCTTCCCACACATTGTGTATGAGTCATCTTCTGTATTTTTTTCAACAGTAAGACTTGCAAAATTTTGTTCAGTGTTACTGGGAATACATTATTTCCTAGTGATCTTGAGACTTTTTGTCAGCTCCCATGTTTATCACAACAAACATAACAGAATGCATCCAGTTCAGTAAAATGCTCTAATTTTATTAATACATTTCCAAACATTTAGATTGCATGGACCACCTTTAAAATACAATCAGACTTAAGATGAAGTACCAGAAGGCAAAACATCTAAACTGTTGCTTTGGTTTGTTTGGGGGTTTTTATTTACACCTATTTTAAAATAAGACTCCCTTTGTAATTATTGCAAGTGGCAATACAGAATGCTCTAGAAGGGAGATGGCACAAAATAAATATAGGTACAGTTTGTTACCACACAGCTTTAGAACTGCATAGCACTCTGGTACTGCATCACTGTCTGTATATAGCTCTATCTATGTACACTTATGTATATATGTATGCAAACACCCCTCTGTATACAAATGCACACATATGCACATATTGACATTCTTTACACATATATGTTTCTATAGATATATACATGCTCACATATATATATATATCACAGAAAGAGTCACTATTTTCTATTCTTCTATTTCTAGTTTCCCTCCCCTCCCCGACTCTAGTCGAGTATGAAATTACTTATGTCTCTATAGTAAAAATCCATTTTAGCATCTTTAATCTCACACAGAAGCACAGCTAATTATTTTTGTGAAGAGATCTGGTCAGCTGAGTGAAACAGGAATCTTTTAAGTATTTTGGCTGTTAAAAGCAGTAAAGCTTCTTCTGAGTATATAGACAATCCTCAGAGGATTATGTCTTGGACAAATCAAATTTTTCAAGAGAATGTAAATTTTGACTTCTATTACAAAAACTAGAAGCACTAAGACCAACAGAAAAAATCACAAAGACCAACTAAGTTTTTTTCTTTCCTCTTCAAAACCAGTAACTCATAGAAAGAGAAACAATTTCTTTGTTGAACTTCAGAATCTTCCTTCTGCAAATTAAGTCCTCTTGCTGTAATTCAGCAAAGAATGCACCTATTTCACTAGGTGCAGATAGCTGTTGGCACATTACAATCTGAGACACTATCCTGCACTGTTACCTCAAAACTACATCACTCACCAGCCTCCGTTGGTCACTAACCATTCTGTTTTTACAATAACACATTTCTTCCTTTTTCCCTTCCCCTCTTCTGTCTTATTTTAGATGTGAAAGTAATTTCTAAACACAGAAGCACAGACTTCACTGACTTCCTGCTAAATCGTTATTAACAAGTGCTGCATTACATAGCAAAATGAATCTGACATGGACATAGCCTGGAACAAAGTGGTTTGTTTGTTTGTTTGTTTTTTATCTTCAGATACGATATCACAGTGCAACAGTGTAGGTTTTCATTTCCTTGAAAACCTCTGTTACATTACACATTCAAAGTCATTATACTGTCATTGAACAACAAAGGTATTCCTATTTTTTAAGAGAAAGTATTTCAGTGTTACTTTGAACTTAATGTGGAAAGCTTTTGACTCTTCTTTTTCCCAAAAAAATTGTCCATCATTTTTAGGGTATTCTGTCAGCTGAACTTAAAACTTTTGAATTTTCCTTACAGTTTCAATGCTAAACTGAAATGAACATGACTATAGCTGAACTGCAGTTATCCCTTGCTGATGCCACTATATTATTCAAATATACTGATTCTGCTAAAATATAAAAAACAGCTCAAAAGATACTTTCAAGGAAATCCTTTGTTCCACAATGAACAGAAGAGACAAACATGTGCTTATACACACACACAGTAATTGAGACTTTCACCAGGCTAGGAACATTCAAAACCTCTAGAGACGAAGCTAATAAAAAGGTGATTTTTCTTCTATTATTTTAAGAAAAATAAAAGACAGCTGTTTGCTGGAGAACAAACTAGGATGAACTAGAAATTTGTTTTTCTCCCCAAAAGAACAAATACCTCATTATTTATAAGTGCAGTAATTTCAATTCTTCATGTTGCCCTGTCTGGTTTATATTAATACAGTACAAAGTAGTTTCTCTAGTGGAAAACATGCAGAGTAGACCTGACAGGCCAGCATCCTGCTTTGCTTGCGGTGTTAACACCTATCAACAACATCAAATGTTGATAAAATAACGTGTGACCACTGCCTCACTTTAGACAGGGATGCTCATTCCTTTTGCAAATATACAAAGAAGGTATATGATGTCACCAAGAACTTGATCACAGAAGGCAAATTTTCCTAAAAGGGAGGGCAGTAATTTCCTTTCTCACAGCTACTGTAAGTTTTCTGTCAGATTGCATTGCTGCAACTGCCAAAGTTGTGACTTAGTCAGCTTCACACAGTTGTACCTATCTGTTGATGTAAGACTCCCTGAAGAGTACTTCAGGGATTTCTGGAGAAGACATTAAAACTGTCACTCATTTAGCAGTCTTTCAACTGTAAGAATGGAAATGATATGTAATTTAATCTCCGAGCAGGTTTAATAACTATGAAGAAAAATGTTACGATGAGGGAAACTTTAAGCAGTGAGTTTTACTTACATTAGTTTTACATGTAACTAAATCAGTACAGCTATATTTTACCTATTTTTATCTAAAATTTTTCACAACTAATATATGACATTAATTCATATGAGCTTTACACATAACTAACTTTCAATGGAAAGTGAACTGCATCTTCACATGTATTATTGTCCAGATTACTGCCAGAGTCCAGATCTAGGGCAGGCGTGTTGGTATCCATGGGCACTGTGGCTGAGTATTTTAGGCAGTAAATAAAATGCTACCGGGAAGGGAAGGGAAGGAAAAGGGATGACAATTCCAACAAACTGTAGAAACATGGTTGAGTGATGCAGGCTTAGGCTGTCCTAATGGAAAAAGAAATAAAATAACTATGCAGGAACTTACGCTTTAAACTGTCTAGACCAAATAGTCATGCTTTGAAGTTCTGCCATGTTCAGATGGCATTTCATCATCTAGCTTCTTTTTGGTGCAATTGATAGAATTAGAGGAGTAGGAGGAATTCCAAGGGGTCACCTAGTACACATGTCTCCTGGGAGATAAGCTTTGCTATCCTTGTGCCATTCTGGACACCTGAAGGAGCTGTGGCACATCAGCCAGATACTCAGCAGCAGCTGGTCTGCAGCAATTGTCTGCATGCATATTCTTAGCCTGCTGCAAAAGCACAGTACTAAGTTAACACTTCCTACACTAAAAGCTGTGTTTCCTCGCAATACCTCATTTACAAAGGACTCAGTGCCTTGCCCTGGTAAGCTATCACCAATAAGTTAAACAGTGTGTGTCCTGTGATAATTCGACCATGATTTGTGTTTCTGAACGCAATTAATAGCTCTCTACAGATAACTAGGACAATGGATTTTAGAATAACAGAAAATGGTAACATCTTTCCAAGGTTTTTTAAAATGTCCATTTATTTATTTTCCTGCACTATGATTTTGTTTTCTTACAGGGTGATTCTGAAATAAAATGGGGGTTCAGTCTACATTCACTTATTTCTAACAGTAAAGGTGAAACACTGTTTCAATGCCTTTTTTGCATTGAAATCAATCCATCAATTAGCAAGAACTGTTCCTACAGTACACCTGGATTTCTCTTCCATTCATTCTGCTAAGTTCTTTGAACTATGTGCCAAACATCTGCATGCATCATAAATCATTTCTGACACCATATGTCTCCATTCTGTGTGCTTGTTTCTTTTGTATATTAATTAATTGACAAGTCAGGATCTGCCTTATCACATTAAATACCACATACTTGGAATTTTTCATCTGCCAGTCTTTCCTCCATAAGTGTTCTTTGTAAACTATTTGGACTATCTATGCGATTAAGTTGTTGATAAAAGCCTTTTAGAGTGCTATCAACAGTGTACTACTGGTCCAGGAAGGATTCATGACTGCAGCTGTATAAAAATGTGCTTAGCAGCTGCTTTAAAATAATACAAGAAGATGTGTTCATTGTCCTACTTCTACTGTTTCTGCCAAAGGAAAAGCCAAATGGAGAGAAGCAAAGACAATTCAAGAAAAGGAGGCATGAAATGTCTCTACCATGGCCTTGATGAAACTGAAAGCAATCTCAGGGCCTGAGAAATAGAAACAGGTGTTAAATATAAAATATGATAAGACTCACGACACAAGATTTGCATTCATGTATTTACAAAAAATGTATGTAACAACATGTTCACCAATCCTCTGTTGACACGCTAGCCCTGAAAAAGGGGCATTAGGTAGTTTATTAAACTATATGGGGGATATCCCACTGTTACAGGTGTAATAAATTCTACAAGATGCATCTCTACCTTCACTTTTCAGCAATGCCTAATTATAAACTGCAACTAGATTTTTTTTGAGCAAAACATATACCCAAACTTAAAAATACAAATAACAGAAAACAGGAAGTGTAGAGAAGAGATGCACCATAAGAAAGGAACAGGAATTGTAGGAACAGGACACATCCTTCTAAATCTGAAAGTGGTTGCTTGCTATTTAGCACAGCTCACTCTCACCACATTTCTATTAATCAATCTCCTGATAATCTAATGGGATTAGACTCTAAAAGAAGCTTTCTTCCTTTAGATCTTCTCATAGAAAGGTTTTATTTAGCTTCCATTTCCTCAGAAAATATCTACCAACAAAAAAAAGTCACCTTTGTCTTGTGTTCCACCCATTAATATGAAGTAGATTTTTGTACTTTTGGTTATTGCCCCTGGAGCACACTAGTCAAAACAAATTACACAAAACTTTTCAAAGGTCAATTCAGAGAACTAAAGCATGCACTGATTATTTCTTGCATGTCATATTGCACACAGTATTCTGTGAGCAATATGAAGCTTCCCTTTGTTGAAGCATGGTTGTGATTACCAGGACATTTTCTGCATGACTCCACTAGTTTAACCCAAAAGATGAGTATCTAGGAAAAACTGGAAGGTGGAAGGAAGGAAATTGGTCAAAGTTGTGTGACCAATGAGTCTTAAAGACTCAAGAAAGTCTTGAGCCACCATGCTACAACCAGTAGCTGACATTGTATCTAGCCTTCAGGGGTGTTTTGGACAGGAAAAACTAATGCTTCCTAAGGCCAAAGAAACTCTACAAACATTACAGAAGACTTTTTCACAAAAAAACATCTGAAAACCTTTACCATTATTAGGGAGAAGAATGAGAAAACAGACACAGGATCATCATGTGGATGGAGTCCAAGAGAAGTATGCCAGTACATTTAAGTATCACTAGGGAGCAGTCAAACTAGACAGGTTTATAATCTCTTTTTAAAGCCACTTTTAAAAAACAGTGCTGTTGTAGTTAAGGCAGCTGAAAGCACAGACAAAGTTTGTTGGTTTTATAAGATCAATTGATCAACTGATGTAGTCTGGATTGAAGTAAATGCAAGTTTCCAAATCTCAGGTCCATTTCTAAGCTTCAATTTCGGATGTGCTGAATATGCTCTTAATTTAAAAGTTCCATTTTCTCTGACAGAATGTACAAACAGTGTTCAATTCTCATTTAAGGCACTGTAAATTCTGTAACAACTTGGATTAAGAATTATGTCTGCTTATGACATATGCAAACGGTTGCTAATTTTTTTAAGGGACAGTTTACTAGACAAATAAATAAATTGCAAAATTCCCCCCAGTAAATTAAATTGTAATGACATGTAGAGATTATTAATGGAAGATACAGATGTGGTTGTCTGTAAATGTGTAACATTACTGGTTTGGGGTATTCAATAAAATGTTTATGCTGAAAACCTGCAATGGTGTTGACAAATTTCCACTCTACATTTTAAGGATATCAGAAAGAATGATTTCCAGTATTGAACATAATTTTAGCTAAACTTTAATGGAGAATAAAATGCGATTTCAAGTCAAACCTCCATTGTAGAGAAGCTCAGGCTGACTAATTTTTCCTTGTCTATGTGACTGACAAATATCCTTCCTTCAAAGAAGCCTGTTTCTAGGTGAGAGACAGTGCTATCCAACATGCATAAACCCCATTCTTACACTGCTTCCCACAACACTTGAGTCAACTGCAGGAAAACAAATGTTCATTCTGTTTCCTTATCCAGGTAGTACTGCGTTCCTCGTAGTAATTCCCTGGGAATTACTATTGTTCTAACACAGAAGAGTTTTAACAAAATAAATCCTTAAGCATCTTTTCTAAAGTCACTTCAGAGAGCTTAATCCCATCCAAAGAACCCTTGGCCGAACTGTATCTAGTAGAGAGACTGCCTTGCTTCAGCTTATCAAAACTTAGTCTGAAAGCTGATATATGCAGTTTTATACACTTGAGGTTACCCCAGGGAAATAGAAAATGTTAACGATGACAAAGGATAACGCTGGCTCAGTTCCAAGTGGACATAAAGCGGGACGGATGCTGGGTGGGAAATTCTAAGCAATGATATAATTATTTGTGAAACGGACTTTGTATACAAGGAGAAACACACTCCGGTTTTAAATAGAGAGTTAACCCAGAAAAGAAGGAAAGAGATGCTGAATTACCATTTCTATCTGTCCAAAAGCTTCAGGATGAATGCATTATTTAAATAGATCATGACATGAAATTTGAAATAAATCTGCAAGTGCCTTTAGAAGGTTTTGTTTACACTTGAAATGTTAAATTTTAAATTAGGTGCAAGCCTCTGAGGAAAATATATCCACAGATTAGTAGAGAAGTATTTCCAAGGCTTTTGCTGAGAGAGGATATAGGGAGCTCTGCTATGCCATACTTCTGAAATTTTTTAAATAATTTTTAATAGAGACTTTGAGCAATATCATCCAACAAGACCAAGTTATTCATTTTCTGAATATTCTTTTTCACTGGAGTAGTCATGCTAATATCTTAGAGCAGGACCCATTTTGTAGCTACTTATGGCCATTAGCCATCAATGCTGGTTCTTGTACTTTCACTAGGACCAAAATACTGCAGAAGAAGAGTTTGGATGAGGGCAGGCATGAGGATTACTCACTTAGGAGCCCAGCAAAATCTTTAAAGATCACATAATGCAACGTCTTTGTACTTGTACTTAAAGAAGAAAGACAACTTCCTTTTCTAACAAATGTTCTTTCCAGACATCAGATTACTAATCCAAACTTCATGCAGAGCAGCTTCAGAAAAATTCTACTGCAAGAGTGTTCAAGAGCTGTTGCAGATGTGAGTGGGAGGCAGAATGATCAAACAAGACAAAACCAATAACGAAGCTCAGCCAGGAGTCTATATGCTACCACACAGACTTGCCCAAAGTTTAATTCAAAATCTACGAAATAAGAAGCCACAGTCTGGACTCCAGCTGTAAGAAATATACTATTTATTTCAAGTTTAGTGTTAAAGAAACAAATAAGGAACATAGGGTACTTGCTATGGTTTAATCTATGTTGATTAGAAGGGCTTTATAGTGCTCTAACCATGAGAACGCTGCCCACATTTTCACAGAACTTTAGAACTTGTACTCGTCATATCTTTCTCATGCTGCTAGCCTATACAGTACTTCTACATTAATGAGACTTAAAAAGAAAATCCAACTTGGCAAATTATTTTACCTACTTGAAAACTGAGAATGGATTGCACAACATATTTTACAACCTTCTACTTGTTTGTGCGAACATGTTTCTCTTCCAGTTTTACCATGACAAATACTTGCTATTTTTCTTCAAGTATCTAGCTCTTAAATGGATTCATTTTATAATTTGAATTTTTCTCAAAAAGGTTTAGCAAGCTAGCAAACCAAAAAAAAAAAATCAAACCTGTAGCCTCATAGAAGAAAGAGTTTGAACATGCCAGCTCCTAGGAAGTATGCACATAAAATAACAAATAGAATAGTTACATAGTTAATAGAGAGTTAATGACTGTATAACCACAGTATGTAGTATATAAATAGTTAATGATGGTATAAATAACTTTATTGGAAAAACTTAAAACTGCTTTAACTTCATGATGGCTTGGTAAGGATTTAAAAATGAGAGATTTTGTTTCAGAAATGAAGTATATTAATCTATCATTCTTGCTTTAAGATACTGAACAGGATAAACAGGAGTGCAAGAACAAAAACACATGTCTCTCATATGTCTTGGTTTTCCTTATGGCCTTTAACTTGATCTTTTGTTATCCTGTAATTTTTTGTTTATATTACTATAAAGTTCAAAAACCAAACAAATAAAAATAAAATAAAATAATTAAATAATAATAACAATAATAATAAAAAGCCACCACAAAAAAAAAACCAAAACCACAGCATAACAAAAAAAACAAAACCACCACCACAACAACAAAAAAACCCCAGAGATTGAAAGGTGTTACTATCCTGGTTTTCCATTGCAGTCAGTGGTGGTCACTGAGACATTAGCCATGCTCTCTTTAATTCAAGAACTTCCACTTCACTGAGGCATGTGTGTACAGTGCAGTAGGGTCTGTGACCCACCCCTACATTGCTTAAACATTCTTCTGAAAAATTTCCAGAGGGAAAAGAAATCCAATGACCTTTTCCATTCTTTGGTCAGCAACTTGAAATATTAATGCAAATTATTATTCTACTGGAAAACAAGACTGATTTGCATTCTCTTATTTTAGAATACTGCTTAAGGAGGATGTTATTATGGAAAACTGTAAAATGAGGACTTGGATTAGAAAATAATTTTCAGATTAAGTAATTTGAATTACTGGCGCGTTTTCCTAAGACATGAGTCACTTTAATAAAATTCAATGAAAAGGAAATAAACCACTGATTTTTATTTTTTTTTGAAATAACAAAATGAAATTAGGGTAGAGGCAAAGGGAGGCTGATCAATGAGGTAACAGCTGCATTGCATCTAACTTCTGTACATTTTCATAAATCGCTTTATGTTCTCTTAAACATTTGGTTAAATTAAGAGAGGACATGGTTCCTTTTGCTTAATGTTCTACAGGCATTTGTAGGGTGTTATCTGTTTTTATTTAATATTCAAAATAAAATCTGTTTAAATAATAATTGGGTAAAGTAATTTATTAAAATGTTTAACTCGGTAGGATAATGTAAGAGGTAACATTTGGGATTTATTACTGAAAAACAACAGGAAAACCCACAGCTCATAAATGGATGGAAGTTGCCAGCAAGAGGAATTTTAGTTTATACTGGATGATTAATGGTTTTTGCATATTCATTTTGACACATTTAGAATAGAAAGTCAGTTGGATTTGCTACCCAACAAGTTATATTCATTCCATCTATATTATTCTATATATCTTGAGCTAATCCCAACAAATTTTCTGCATTTGGTTTAGCCTAAACATCTTGGGCTCTCTCTATCATCAACCAGTAGGTACAGAAATATTCCAGAAAATAGCCCGATCAAAAGTGAATTCAGTTAGCCTGAGTCAGCTCTACGTGGTAATTGCAACAGGTTCAGCACACTTTGTACTTGGTATCATGTCAGTAAACCATCACACCACTAACTGCCAAGGGAAAAGAAGTTATTTCAGAGAGGAATGTCACTGTAACAAAACTGGATTTGTTGTCTAGAATAGTCTTTCTCACTGGAACAAAAGGCAAACATTTTTGCACTGGAATCAAAAGCTGCTAACCTAGACCAAGTCCCTTCCAAATTTTAAAATATGATTTAGACAGTCTCAAAACATGCACATTCCACAAGGCATTCCACAGTGCTAAAACATGAACTGCAAAATGTGAGACCTCTGATACACTCAGGTGCCAAGAAACAAAGATTTGAAAATTCAGAAAAGACACTGGACAGTAATCCTGGTTTTCTGAACTTACCTTGTGAAACTCTGTAAAATAACATTTTTTCCCCAAATGATACTGAATCAGTTTTTAATCTCAAAATCTTTTCTTTTAGTACATCTTCATGATTCAAGCCGTTATTTTTATTAAGCCCCCTACAGATCCCCAAATTTTTGAAGAACATCACATAAAAAGAAGGGCAGAGGGACATTTCCAATCCAATTTTGTTCCCCTTTTAACATACCCACATGAAGAACGATAAATGTACATATCACAGATGAGTAGCCATCACTTTGATTTCACTTACCACTGGCTGATTGCAAAGGTAACGGCAAAGTTCTCCAATGTACTGGATGACAGTCACATTGTACCTTCTGCAGTCACTCCAAAACTGACTGGCTGAAAACTTCTTTTTCAACACACAGGTTGCACCTTTATGGAAACAGTTGAAAAGGAAATGAAGCAATTTCTCTGTATGGCAGTTACGTTCACTGGTTCTACAAAACAGAACGTTGGAGGAACTACGAACAGCCTTGTTTAGAGAATTATGTGGTGCTTAAGCTGTTTTATTTGAAACCTGGTAGACAAAGAAGGAAACCAGCCTCCTGGCTAAGACAGTAAAAAAATAGACAAGAGCTTGAACACAAGAAGAGAGCTTCTCATTGTCAGTGTTGTAACATTATTTAAAAGAGTTTAACTGAAAATACTGAGAAAATTCAGCCTGATTAACAAATCATTTGGATATCACTGAAACCTCACTTTTAAAGAAAGTATTCAGCAATGCAGATTCAGACAGAGTTAATCCATATTACAATGATCTTTCCTTTGCTCTGACTTGTCCTTGATGCGTAAGGAAACAAGAAATACTTGCCATGAAGTTCCAAAGAAATCTCTTATAAGAGAGTCACTGAGGACACATTGTCTCAGTAAAACATGTACTTTATTGTCCGTGACAAAACAGTACACAAATTAAATGAAAAAGAGTTATATTTCATCTAATGGTATATGGAAAAGATGAATGTGTACTCAAAATGTATTTGTCAGGTTTTTAAGTTCACAAAAATACATTTTATTTCTATTCCACTGTACAATGTTTAGTCTGTACAGATACCAATGCACTGTACACACTGTCAAAATATTGCAGATGTCCTCAACTTCATTTTTACCAAAATATAAAAGAAAGTATAAGCATTCATGACACAAATTACTCTAACTAGTTCTTCTCCACAAAGAGACCTTCTTGTAGAGATCCTTTGTTATTATAACATTCTCCCTCTCCCCAAAATAAATATATAGCTATTCCAAAAAAAAAGACTATTCATTTAATTTCAGCAAAGCATCAGTTTTCCTAGTGGCAATGAACCTAAGTGGTTTTATACACTTTTATATTAATTAATTTTATATTAACAACACAATTAAATTAAACAAGATGTACCCAGTTCAATGCATCCACCGATGCCAAGAAGAGATGCTGCACTGTGATAAAGAGGCAGAGTAATATAAATTATGTCTTCTGCAGTAGCACCAAAAGCCCACAGTCCAGCAGCTCCTTTAAGAACCTGCATGTGACTGATGACTGCAGCCTTTGGAAGACCTGTAATAAAAACACAAAACAATGCATAAAGTTTCTCTTAAAGAGAACTCAGTTGTTGTTTTTTTTTCTCCTGTGTTCAAATCTCTAAAATCATAAAAGAATCAATTCTTTGTTCTGCAACCAAATTTTCAGCCATCTGTTTAGATGGCCATGAACAGACAACTGCCTGTTTAATACAGTATTGCATGTTTGTTCTCTACACATAAAGATAAGCCAGTTTGTAACCCCATCTGTTTACTATTTAGTTGGATGTCAAGTCAATTCAAACAGGTGGAAACACAAAGAAACTCCATGGTTTGTCTGCTATCGAATTATATAGAGCCAACAAAGTGGCAAAACTATTTACTCTGCATATGGACTTCCTTTAACACAAAGAGGCATCACACCAGATCTTGTTCAGGCACAAATCATAGTGATTGTACAGTAAATTAGAATGATATGGGATCTACATGAAGTAGTGGGTGCTTATCCAAGAATCGTGCATCCGTATCTTCCCATTTGTTTTAGAACTCTATTAAGACTATGTAGAACTAAAAACAAACAAACAAAAAAATCCAGTGAAAAGTCCACTCCAGTTAGGTTCTTCTTTTTGAGTTTTCTTCGTGTTCAGCCCAGTATTTTTGTTCAGCAACATGCAGACTCTCCTACAAGGGCTTCTTGGGCTACTCACATTCACAAATTTCAGGCTGAGTCAGGCTGATGATGAACAGTGAGAGCTGTTCAATTTTTCAAAAAAATTTAATGGTTCATAAAGTTTTCTCACCTATTCTAGCAAAGCTACTGTTTACTTACATGGTACATAGTAGAAATTCAATGTAAATTAATGTGATGCATACGAGGATTCAAAAATATATTAAATCCTACATAACTGAGATTTGAGACTTCACACAGATATTCTGAATGCAGTCATAACAACAAAAACATACTACCTGGATAATTCTGTATTATTTTTTAGCTAATTTTAACTCCTTACTTTTGACCAGCAAGCTCAACTGTATTTATATTAGTGGTATTACAAACATTACCTCACCTCTTGACAATATTTATAACATCTTAATACTGTTTTTGACCGGTGTTCCTATTTACTGTTTTTTCCCCAAAAAATGCAAATAAACTGAATTATTGTTTGTATGAAGGAACCAAGCTATAAATCACATATTCATTTAAAATCTTCTTGTTGCTAAAACTGTTGTGTTCAACTGAACGGGAAAGTCTATCTGCCCAGCTTAACAACATCGCTCTGCTTTTCAGTGATCAGGTGTTTTTAAGTCTTAGCTTCTTAGCTGCTGGAGCACTGGTTACAAATTCAGACATCTGTTTCTAAACTAAAAGGCTACAACTTAATCCTATTTTGTGTCTCTACCGTGACTTGCATAAGACATGACTTAAGGAAGGAAAAACAAATGTCTTTTTGCTTGTTTCAAGACTGTTTTTTAAAGTCCTAGATGAAATCTTAGGTGTTTTGGCTAGGCAGGGCTACTATTGATCACAAAATAAAGCAATGTTTTACAAACAATTTAGCTGTGAAGTAATGAGAGGTAAAGCCCCTCATAGTATTTGCACAATGTGGCAGGAAAAAAAAAAAAAAGAAGAGAAACCCACACACCACTGAATAGAGTTACTGACAAGAAACACTCTTGTTTTCTATAATAAAGCTTCTAGATGAGAAATGTGGCATTCTGCTATTAAAAGATACACTTTCCAAAAAATCAAGTTTCTGGGTGAAAGCTGAAGGAAAACATAGACCTTTTCAGCAGACATGTACCTGTTGTTCCTGAAGTAAATATATATAAAACAGCTGATTTGAGGTTGTTGGCAGAGCATCGATTAACTGGAACAGGGTCTTCAGATGCAGCCTCTATTTTGTCTAAAAGGGTGTGCACACTTGGAAGAGTGGAGTCTTTGGTCATTATCCAGACGCTGACATCTTTTTGAAGGTTAGGAAGAATTTCCTCCAGTGTCCCAAGCAAATCTTAAAAATTAACGTAAGTTACATTATTTCATGTTATGTCTTCACAAAACTAGAGAAAAAAGTATTTTTCCTTAGAGTTTTGATAGTAGAAAGAGAAATTAAAGTAGCCTCCACGGATATAAATAGATGCAATAAAATAATTATGAACTAGAATGAGAATGCAGTGAAAAAAGGGTATAATGTGCTAAAAATACTGCTGACCCCACATAGTCTAATTGTCAACTAGCCCTCAAGGCGAAATTGTGAGCCTTGATTACTAACTCCTGCTTCCCACATGATATTAGATAACCCTTAATCATTGCTAAGACCAGAATGAAGTGTGGTTGAGCTTCAACTTCAAATAAACCACGAAGAAATCCATTAAAGATGCAAGGCAATTATATTTCAAACTGGTAATTACAGTGCAGGTTTCCTTGGATGCCGTCAACAGCAATCTCCCATTATTTTTTTTTTCAAAAGTGCAGACAGAAGTGATTAATTTGAAAACAAATGACACACACACAGCAACTAATTTACAAATTAGTTTACGAACATAATTTACTATATCATGCCTGAATTTCACAGAATAGAAATATGATACAGGCCTGTGGCTTATTCAGACTAAAAGAGTGCTAAAGAGTGCTAATTCAGTGCTAAAGAGCCATGTGGCTATTTATGTAGCACTTTGAATGCTTTAAAAACCTTAATTAATTTGATTTTGGGCACATCAGACAACGTTATTTTCTTAAAATATCATGTTCATTTACTGAAAGCCACTCCTTCTACTGGCCTTTATCTATATATAAATACACACTTATCTTTATAAAATAAAACCAGCAGTCTAACTAAGATTTATTTTGTTGCCTTACCAGGAAAGAAATGAGAGAGATTCCCAGATTTAAAAAAAAGAGGAAATATATAGAAAGACAAATCCTTAATACATCTGTTATTTATATTTTGAAGCATTTTTATAATGTCACTTTCTCAGAAGACTGCACAGTCTTTAAAGTACTAATCCAGGAAACATGGCAAGAGTAGGAGTAACACTGCTCTCAGTAAACTCATTTACACTTAACTGCCTTGATACATCTCAGTCAATCCAATTAATCTTGCAAATATTCCTGTGGGTATAAATTTGTGTTATTATCTCAGTTTTTATAGATGAATAAACAAATAAAGCTGACAGGTCTCACAATGTGGCATTGCCAGAGCCAGCATTTGAAAGCCTGATGTCAACTCCAAGTTCATTTCACTAATATTAAATATGGATACCAAAAATTCTATTTTACAGCAGAATAACTGAAGATTTTTAAACTTTCAGAGAACTACTTTCCTAATGGCAGACTGCTGTATATATTTTAATTAATAACATAATAATCTGTATTTCTATTACAGAGGTGCAGCCTACTATCATTAACTAAACATGTCTTACAAACCTAAAGCCTACAGAGGACAGGTTTTAAACATTCTAAACATTCTATGAACGTTGAACAAATAGATCTGACACAGTGCAACATTAAAATTTTTATGTTCTAACTTCCTTGTACTGCAGAATGGTTTCAAGAAGGAATCACACAAATAATTTTAAAAGTCTAAAATACAGATGATCTCCTGTTTGAATCATTGGAGCACAGTTCTCTTCTATTATACATGGCAATGAAATGAAAAAATGTGAATAAAAAAAAAGGTTAAAGACAATAGTATTAACTGCAGGAAACCTGATGTACTGGATGTCAAAGTTCATTGGCATATTAATTCTGTCTTGTTGTCTTATAATAGAATTACAGTATATTGTTCAACCAATAAATACAGAAACATAACAGTACTATTTCTAAACAGCTATTCATAAACTAGGTGTGATAGAATAACTATATACTTATGACCCTCTAATCTGTCTCTTAAGTATATTAAGGATAGTTTATGTAGGTGCAAGTTAGGCTGAGAACCTAGCAAAAGAAACACAAGTGTTAGAAGTGGCTGAACTCCCCATTTCTGTTCTCAAAAACAATAAAAGAATACAGCATTCTCTGTCGTTCCTCATTAGTGCACTGGCTCCAGCTACAATACCAGCAAAGGTGCTCAGGACTGCTAAGAACTTCTCGGCTCTTCCAGCTTTCTGTAATTATTTGAACTAGACTTGGCTGTTCATCCTGTGTAGTGTCCTTACCAGGTAACAGACGTGATGTACAAATATCGAGGAAAAACTGCCCGGTAAAACTCATCGTGAAGAATTATTCCATGTAACTAAAGTGTACTTGTAAATGAAATTTCACCTATCATTTAATCACAAAAGACACAGCCAAAAAAAACAAACATCAGTGAATACCATCCTGTTTAAGTACCACAGAAACCAAAGGGATCATTGCAGCATTTCCTTATTTTTGATGGCTAAATTCATTCCTTCTTTCAATTCCTTAATTGTTTTGCTTTTAGCAAAAGTGAAGATAAAGATGTATCACCTACAAACTCCTAACTTCTCTACAGAAAATATTTTTTTTTAGTGCTGCATGACATGAAATCAAAAACTTTTCTAATGTTTTAGTACTAATAAGTTCTAGATAACATGTGCACCAAGTTCTTTTTGTATTTGAGTAACATGAAGTGCAAGTCTGTCAAAAAGAAGAGGACCTACCTCTTCTTTTTCTTTGTCCTCCTTTTCTTGGTTCAAAGGGAGAAAGATGGCAACTATTAATTGCAACCCTACAGACACGATCATTTAAGATTTAAGAATGACATGAGGACACAGCTCTCTTTTAGTAGACTGAAACATATTTACCCAAAATAGTTAAGATCAATCTTCAAATTAAGCATGCACACTGCTTATTTTTTCTCTAAACATTCACTCCTAGAACCTAAGGTTTTTGGGGTTTTTTTACTACTATTGAACTACTAAATGATTACACAGCAGAATTTTTCTTCTGTGCTTAGGAATCTAGTATGTGGAACAATATGTGAACAGCTTGTAACTGAATGTTGCCTTGAAAGAAATTTCTTGGTAGATAGCAGAGAACAGCAGAAACAATAAATTATATCCTGAATAAAAAAGGCAATTTAAAACAGCTATATTCAAAGTGCCAGAAGCTGAAAGTTACTTCTGGAACACAGAGGAAATGGGGTGTTTGAAGATAACTCTCAGTTGTGCTAACATACTTCCAAACAATAATTCTAATGATAGTCAACTAACATTTTGTTCCATGAGTGTTTCGTTCCACAAAAAAGCTTCTGTGCCAGACATTGTGAAGATCTCTCTAGTCTTTGCATATCGTCCTGTTCACCTGTCAGGAAGAAACAGCCCTCTTGGAAGAACTATAATTCAATTATTTCTAGAAGTACCTGGTATGTGCACTTTGTCATATACAAAAGTAAATACAGTAAAGCAATCCAGCTATTTAAACTTGTGGTTTCTCTCCAGTACTTGTTTACTTTTTATACTATGAAAGTATATTCAGGTTTTGGGTTACTTGATTTGGAAGAAATGGCTGCTTATATGAAGCATGTAAAGTTCTCTCTGTGTTAGTTACATAGTTTGTATACAAATATTCACCCTTTGCTAATTATTTGGCTCCTCTGGGACAAAAATATCTGGAATTGATCTTGAATGCTTCTCCACTTTTTTTGCTTTTCTTTTCCTCTTGCTTTTAAAGCAGTTCATTATTCAACAAAAGTTTGAGAAACTGTTACATTTTACTCACATGAATACATAACTCAGTTACATCTTTTGAGAAAGCAAGGAAAATACGTTTTCAACTAGCAACCTAGGCTTCAAGTTGCACAAAGGTTTTTTATGTTATTTTCTAGCAAAGAAACAATGCAGGCTTTTGGCAAGGACACAGTCCCACACTGATGAAAGGAATACATCAGATTATGAGATCAACTTGTACTGAACAGAAAGTTACTCAGAAAGAAAGCTGTATGAAATGGTTCTTACAAAACTTTGATGTGTGCCCTGGCTGATGTGCTCAGGAAGCTGTGGCAAGTCCAAACTCTTCCCCACACTGCCTGGCCTCGGAAAATAATTTTTACTTGTACTTGATCCCCCAAGTGACTTGTTACACTCGGCACAGCTTCTCACAAAGTCATAACAACAGAAAAGTCAGCTGTGGCTCAGGATCAGTGTTGGTATCTTGAAATGCCACCGAAAGCAGTAAAGGTAATAAAACATAAAACACCTTGTGAATCACAGCTGGCCCATTTTTTCTGCTCAAAGACCATCTGGGACAAGACATAAACCAAGAACAAGTAATCAGAGAGATAAGATGTCTAACAGAGGGGGGTAAGCATGTCTCCCACTGGCCTTCTGTAGTTCCCTTGTCCTAAATGTTTAGGTCCTAATAGTTTCTTATTTCATATAGATAAGAAAAGGTGGCTTTGATGAAATCCATTCTCCTTTTCACTCAGTGACTAACATGAGAGCTGATACTTCTACTTGTATGTAACACTATATGACCTTAACTTACAAATACCAAAAAAATATTTTGTTTAGTCTCTTTCTTGAGGATGTAGACATGCTTTTGCCTAGTTCATCAGCAGCAGAAAGCATTGCTAGTGCCTCAAGAGTAAGGAATCCTGGCCAGGAAAATGCTGGGAGATGTGCTTCTGTACAGAACTGCAAAAATCACAGGATGGCTGTGGATAGAAGGTACCTCTGGAGGTCGTCTTGGTCCAGTCCCCCCCCGCCCAAAGCAGACCCACGTAGAGCACGCTACCCACACGTGTCCATGTCCAGGCACACTCCCTAAACAGCCTTTGTTATCAGGACTGATACAAATCAATCTCATGGAGTTTAGAATGCAATCCCTTAACAGCTGAATCCTTGCACAGGAAGTCGTGATGGTGATGTGGGGTGTCCTACACCAGGCTGAACTCTTCCAACTGGGAACACGCTAGAAAAGTGCTAGAAAATAAATTCCACTTGTGCATTTCTGATGGGTCACTAGATTGTAAGTGTTGTTTAATAGTATTTCTGTTACTCTGCAGTAAAGACAATGATACAAAAGACACAATATAATTCCTTCTTCAAGCAAGACTTCAATCAATAGAAATAGTCCCCAGAAAGGACCCAGTGCCTCAAAAGGTGTCTTCTTTTTAAGCAGCACCTTACTCCTCTGTTTAAGCAGCAGCTTTTAAAAAATTAAGGGTGGCATGGTCTGGTAACAACTGTAATAAGAACAAATACCTTTTGAACAGGTCAGATTCCTGTTAGAGTAAGCTAATGCTGGCTGGCTGGTAAAGAGAGGAGTATTCAGCTTGTTTCTTTCTCTTTTACAAGTTCCTCATTTATTTTCAAGTTAGTTAACTACTGTTTTATTTAAAAATGCCATTTTAAAGTCCAACTTCTCAATCTCTTTCAAGAAACATTCCCCAGAATGGGAGTGGTGGTAGAGAGTGTTTCTGGGAACGGAGTTTGACAATGTTTAGTAACAAATTAAAGCAAGAGCTAAATGCTCTGGGAACACAGCAGACAAAGGAGAGTAGTTAACGAAAAAAACCCTCTCTGACACAAAGGCAAATGGAAATAATGGAAAGGAACAGAAAGACTAAATATTGGCAAATCACAAGATCTGTATTCACTTTTTAGTCAGAGGCCAGATGAGAAGGAAAAAAAAGTTTACTAGATTGTGCTAAATTAATTAAAAGAATATTGCTGTCATAGAAAAAAAATCAGCCTTTTAGAGATAGCCATTTCATATAAGAAACAACAAGATAAAGAAATTTTGAAGGTTTTATAATATATCTGAGGCTTAAGAATAAAGCATTCAATTGCAGGGTTCACAGAATACATTAAAACAAAATCAAACCCACAAAACTCGAATACTGCTGGAACACTCACATCTAAAGATAGAAACAGCAATCAAAATGTCAGAAAATTGTCAGACCAGAAGAAAGTCTGATTCCAAGTGCTGAAGCAAAGACAAAGATGATACTAACTGGATGGGGTTACCAAACTGAAATGCCTGAAAAATATGCAGGCAAATAGCAATAGTGAAGAGCACAAATTTGGTTAAAGAGAATGACCTTGCAAGAGGCAACTATGAAAAACGGGCCAGGGCAACGGAAGAAAATGCCACCATAAATAGTATCCAGCCTATTTGTACAGAAATATCACATTTGTAAAAAAATAAAAGCATTTTTGAAAATTACAAGAGGTACTAAAGAAAGTTGCAAGGTGCAATCATCTCACACCAAGGGAGGGTACATCACCATTCTGAGCAGGGAAGATTTAGCAAAGAACAGTTGTCTGTGGGAACTGTTTCAGATAGCAGGCAAAGGTGGAAGGTTCCCCTCAGCACAAATGGAACCTGAATATTAAGTAGATTTGAATGTGCCATTACAGACAAGAATTTCTAGAGCAAATTTGATCTTGCTGAGCAGTTAGCAGTCAAATTGCTAAGAGGATGATTTCTGCTGTGCTGCAGTCTATACATAAGATCAAAAGTCATCCATAATATTGAAAATATAGTTTTGTAACTATTCCAAGAAATAGAATTGCTAAGTGAGGTCTGTATCTGTTTGTGGAGGGTGAAAACCCTACATATTTTTGAAATTTAGAACTTCACTATGCAGAAATACTGCCATTACATAAAAATGTCTGATTTAAAAAAACAATCTTAGTTGACAAAATTGATGCCCGACTATGGCAGTGATAGATATTAGACCACAGGCTGATTGGTTTTAGTGTAAATATTTTGTTCAAGCTACCCACATTCCTGTGAAAATGGGGCCACAAGGGCAAAATGCACAAGAAAGTCATGCCTTTTGATAAGGAAGAATCCCTTGAAACACACACTAGCACTGGACGCATGAATAGACCTCTGAGAATTACGTAACTGATTGTGTAACCTCGATGTTCAATGCTGCTCTGCAATTTTTATAAACATTAGTGGGAAATTATTATCTATAATAATTAGGTACGATATGTTTCTTTCAAGAGTGATGTGAGTTCATCCTCAAAGTCACTGGACAGTGTATAAACCTTAAGTTGCTAAACCTGGACTCCTCTGGAGAGGTTTCCATATGATGTGGACAATAACCAAGGACCTAGCAACTTTAACTTCTTTCACAGATACAAATAAAAGAGCATCAAAGTTCTGAAGAAGAATAATTTGTTGGTGTCTCTGCTTTATTATCTGTCTGCATACAGCTTTTCTTTTTGTGAGCAAAGGAAGACTCCCAGAACAACCTCGTTCGACACAGTTGCTCTTACTATCAGCTGCTGGTAGCAAATTAAGAGTGAAGAAACACAGGTCCCGATCCTGCTTTGCAAATGGTGCTTTCATTCATCAGGTAACCTCTCATTTACATAAAAAACTTCTCTTAGATACAAGCTTTGATCAAAAGTTTTTCCTTCACTACAGTCAATGAGCAAGAAGTTCCTGAACATTAATTCCAGTCCTCAATCCATACACTCAAAAACACATATTCATGAGAGGTGGCTAAACAAGTTTGATTTTTTTTAATTAAGTAAGAGGGCAAAATAAAACCCTTTCATTTCAGAAGCCTTGTTATCATGTGTTGGGATTATATTTAAATTCATTTTTGTTTCAAGAGCTTGTTTTAATTACCAAGCATCTTAAACCAGCCTACCATATAGATTCAGAATAATAAGATTTATAATTATAAAATATATGAAAGGGAAAAATCTTACATAAATTTTTGAAAGCATATATTTGTAGCAGCAGAGAACAGATGGAAGGAAATTCCACCATTTGGCTGTCATGGATGCAAAATCCCATGACCCATGTAACAGGAGTAAGGCAAGAAGTTGAAAAACAGAATAAGGCAAAGTAGACTTGAAACAATAATTTTGGAGAGGCAGGAAAATATTAATATGAAATATTTGGAAATATTTTCCTCCAACCAAATGTCAAGGCTCTGTGTGATCTTTCAGCATTGCAGGCTCACTTGTACTTGATCATAAACGCTGTGGTAAGTTTATGTTTTGGATCTGTCTTAAGTTCATACATTTCTATAACTGAAGCCAAATTTGAGCATATAATGCCCAGTATGCCCACATTGAGATCTGAAATTCTTTTGAAGCATTTAATAAAAATGTAATACTCTGGAAACTTACACAACACACACTTCCATCCCTATTCAAACACAGCAATTTCTTCTACAATCCAACACCAGCAGTAAGTTGATTATTATGAATCAACCTTCTATGTGCTCTACTGTCAAAACTTTAGTTCCTGGAAAACTATCATACCTCTACAAACAGTTGAACGGGAGAGGTTGTACAGTCTGAGCTTAGACCTTCTAGTTTTGCAGTGGTTTTGATCAGCAGGAAGACGGGGGAGATGGTATAAGAGAATGAAGTCCAGGACTTAACTAGGATTAAATCTGACTGTTTGAGGAGGAATGAAAAATTATTCCTAATAGCTAATTTTAATATTTCTAGAGACACACTAAGCAACTACAATTAAGCAATTAAACACTTGGAACAGGCTGTACTTAGATGTTGAAAACTCTCCTGTAATACACATTTTTTAAGAAAAGGTTAAATGGGTGTCCCCAAGGCATGGATATGCTTGATTCTGCCTGAGAGGCTGAAACTTTAAAATTTCTTGAAACTCCTTCCAGCCCTGGGTTTCTTTCATTCTGTGAACACCTGAAAATCAGGTTTTCAAAAAAGCAGCTGGAGAGACAGATACACAGGAGACGTGGCATTAAAAGCTTTGGATGTAGGAATGAGGCATACACCCTACCTGCTCCCACAACCAGTATCTTGGGCTCACAGCTACTGACACAGTGCAGGAGAGATCTGAGGCGGACATTGAAGTTGAGGAATGCCACCACACAGCCCAGCTTGGCCAGTCCGAACCACACGTGGATGAAGTCCGGCTCGTTGCCCATCAGCAAGGCCACGGTGTCTCCCTTCTTCAGAGCCTCGTGCTGCAGGAAGACCTGTGCTATCCTGTTACTCCTCCGGTCCACATCCTGGTAGGAGTGAACTGTCCCTTCGTAGATGAGGAACGGCTTGTGGGGCTGCTTCTCTGCCAGCTTCACAAACTTGTCCAGGACGGTGACAACCCTCCCTTGCAGCCGGTACATCTCCACTCTCAGCCCATAGGTCACCACTTTGAGCAGGTACCTCAGGTCGGCCCAGAAGTACGGGAAGAGGAGTTTCTGGATGAAGTGCAAGGAGAGAATCCCGACGGCAGCCCCCGGCACCCAGGAGGGCGGCACTGGGAGCGGGTAAAGGTCGTCCCAGGCACGCATCTCCCCGCAGCGGGGCCGCCGGGCGCACGGCCGGCCGGGGCGCGGAGGCGAGGGCCGGCACGGGCTGAGGCTCTTCCCGCCCTCTCCTCCCCCAGCCGCGCCAACACCCGCTCGGGGCAGGGGGAGCCGAGTTCCGACGGCGACCGCCGCCCTCCCTCAGCCCCGGCAGAGCCGCCCGCCCGCCTCAGCCGCCGGCACCTGGGCACGGCCCGGGGGAGCGGCGCGGGCAGGCGGGGCGGGAGCTCCTGCGCTGCCCGGGCACTGCCGCGGCCGGAGCCCTTCTGCCCCGGAGCCCTTCTCCCCCTCCGCCCCGGCACTCACGGACAGCGCCGAGCTGCTGCTGCCGGCGGGGCGGCGGCGGCCGCTCCCTGAGCCGGTTGCATAAGGCGCGATCTCCCCTCACCCCGCCCGGCGGCCGCAGCCCGGGGGTGGCTCCCGGGAGCGCAGGAAGCCTCGCCCCGGGACGGAGCGGGCGCGGGGGCCGCGGCCCGGGGAGGGCGGTGGGAGGTGCCGGGGTGGGGGGCAGGTGGGTCCCGTTCCGCCCCGGGACGCGGAGACCGCGCCGGTGCCCGGGGCTCGGCCCCGCCCGCGCTCACACCGCTCCTCCGCCTGAGGCTGAGGCTGAGGAGGCCGGTGCTGCACCGAGCCCGGGGCCGCAACATGCCTTCGGCAGCGGTTCTGCCCGCCAGGGAAAGGAGGGCTGGGCCAAGGCCGTGGGTCCGTGGACTCTGCCAGTTGATTCTTTGCGCTGAAGGAATTTGTGTGCCGCTGGCAAGAAGTAGGCACACCTGGTGCTGGTCCTGCTGCTGCTGCTGAGGCCTGTGACCGCCGGTACTTCAACCCCCCTGCCATCCCGGGGTATCCCCTGCCTTGCCCTTGCTGAGACACTCAAAGTGGTGCTGAAGTGGTTCGTTGCAGCTGAGCCTGGAGTTATGTGGACCCCGATAAACTGAGGTTATATTACGAGTGACACATTTTCTGCCCTTATGTTGACCACAAGGAATTTGAATTCATGACTCCAGTGCATCACAAAAAAAAAAATAAAATCAGAAGATACTTACTTAGTTTAAAACTGTAGCCCGTGGTAAATTTTTTTATTATTATTCTATTTTATTTTTTTTACTGGATATGAGTGCACTTTTGAGTAGTTAGGAATTTTCTAAAGTTGTAAGACTGTAAGTACTGGTAGTTTCCAGCATGAACTCTGCTGTCTGCTTTTTGTCAGTATCTCACTAGAACAATCTAGCCTCTTGTCACGTTCCACATTCCATCCTATGGCATGTCTCACATACTGAAGTAGCAGTTTAGATTGTTATTTTGTGCTCCAGGGTGTTACTGAAATATCTGCAAGGATGTACTACTTATTAATCCAATTGGCACTTGATATTCAAATCTTTTTGGTCCACAAGATAGTATGTCTTAACTGTGAGGCCTGAAAGCTGACAGTGTAGACTTTGTTTCCACTGTCAAGCCAGCCCTCTGTGTCATTTGTGCACTTAGGAGTCAATGAGGGATGTCTTCCTTCTTTGGACAAAGAAGAAATTCATATACCAGAGCATGCTTCTTCCAGACTCGTCTTGAATTTTGAATTTTGTGGATTGTGGGGAAAGAATCCCATTCTGTCTGGAAGGATATGCTAACCTCCTTCTTGAGATTGTCTAGCACAAGGGTTTGTAGAACCCCGAACAGAACAGTAAAGCCTGAACAGTTAAATCAACTCCTCAGTCAGTTCTTTCTGGAATCCTCCTTTACTACATCCGACAATGCCTCACAATTTCCGCTCTTCAAGTCTTCCAGACTCTGCTTGTGCTTTTCCCGTCAGAATGGAACAGACTTGACAGATCTTTGCTTCTTCAGAACAGATATCTGATATTTTGTTCATCCAGTCTCCACCTAGTCTATTGACCTTGTGTCCAGTTCTGCTAAATCTCCAGCTATTCTCCTTTGCTACCAGTCTATGGCTTCTTTTTCCTCTCCTTTTCCCTCTCTCTTTTTCTCTCCTTAGCTAAGTTGATTAGAGCACTGTGTTAATAACACCAGGGGCTCGGGCAATCCCCGCTGGTACTTATGATCCTTGTGGGTCCCTTCCAACTCAGAATATTCTGTGATTCTGTGATATACTCTCCTCCTCTCCCCTTCATCTTCTTCTCCCCTGCTCTGTTTGTCAGTCACTCTTTCAGCCCAGGAACCAACCTATACTGTATAGCTTTCCTTTCTAGGGCAGAGTCAGTTTGCGTATGGCAATTCAAAAGTTTAAATATTAGAAATAATATGTCAGAGATATGATTTCATACATTAAGCAAATGGCCTAAATTTGTCCAGAGTCCTCCTTACAAAACTTATATGCCATTTTGCTTTGTGTAAATTTGGTGGGTTTCTTAGCTAACACAGCTCACTTCAGCAAAAACCTCTTGTCAGCTTCTTCCCAAGTCTTCTTTATGTCCAAGGATCTTCTTAGCCTCTTCTAGAGCCTTGTGACAAGAATATCGCTATCATTGAGGTGGGAATGGAACATTGATAGATGAGGAAGCAAGAGCTGCAGAAGAGCTGGAAGGATGCTCTGTACTGATCATGAAGAATGCACAAAATGAACTAATGAAGACAGTGCAGAATGCATGCACTTTCCAAGCAATCAGAATGAGGAATGTATTGTTGCTGGCAAGCCCGGGAGGCTCATACTCTGACACAGCACAAATGACTAATTAAGGGACAAACCTACCCTCTCACCAGAGGGGGATGACAACAAGGTTGCAGCATGTCATGTATGTCATTGCTCTCCTGTTACCCAATAGGTGACAGGAAAACAAGGACCTGATAAAATTTTCAAGAGATGTAATCCAAATGCTGCAAAAGGATTTCTCAGATTTCCACATTATTACAAGGAGACTTTTCCCTCCACATCAGATGTGATACATACTTCCGTTCCAGAAACTCAAAAATTTATAAATTATTCTAAATCACAGTGCACATTGCCTTCCTCAATGTTTGAAAAAAATTACTGCGGAAGGACAGTAACAAAAGTCAAGGAATCTTTGAATCTTGACATCTGCTTCCTTCAGTTGGATAATTGGTAGTTTAAAGGGCCACGGCAGACCTCGATGATCAGGATGGTATCTACATTCGATACTGTACTGATGGAAGCCTTTTCAGCCTAAGGCAATTGAAGGCCCACACCAAGACCTTAAACCATCTTGTCCGGGAGCTGCTCTATGCTGATGATGCCGCCCTTGTTGCCCACACAGAAGCTGCCCTGCAGCGTTTAACATCCTGCTTTGCAGAGGCTGCTGAGCTCTTTGGGCTGGAAGTCAGTTTAAAGAAGACGGAAGTCCTCTACCAACCTGCACCTCAGGAAGTCTTCCATCATCCCCATATCACCATTGGTGAATCAGAGCTTAAATCAGTCCAACAGTTTACTTCCCTAGGTAGCCTCGTCTCCTCGGATTGTAAGATCGACGGAGAGATAGACAACAGATTAGCAAAGGCATATAGTGCTTTTGGAAAACTCCATAAAAGAGTATGGCGTAATAAACACTTGAAGAAAAGCACCAAGATCAGTGTTTACAAAGCCATAGTGCTGTCTACTCTCTTGTATGGGTCCAAGTCATGGGTCATCTACCGCCACCACCTGCGACTCCTCGAACGCTTCCACCAACGCTTGCTTTACGGTGAACTTGCCTCCAGCTGCTGCAAGAGAGGAGCCCCGAAGAAAAGATATAAGGACTCCCTGAAACAACATCTCAGCCTTGGCCATATTGATCTTCATAACTGGTCTACTCTGGCTGCAAACCGGGAGGCCTGGAGACACGCCATCTGTAACGCTGCCGTTTCCTTTGAGAATGCACGCAGGATCACTCTTGAGGAGAAAAGACAACGCAGAAAGAATCATATCCTGCTGAATACACCACCTAAGGAGTCTTTCTGCTGTGCCTTTTGCAATCGGACATGTCTATCTCGTATTGGCCTCATTAACCACCAGCGTGCCTGTAACAAACGTGGGTAGTGCCTTCCTAAATCTTCGTTCACAAAGCCTAGCCATGAAAAAAAGTAAGAGAAAGACTTGATTCAACTAGACCTTTTGAAGATAGATTTCCACCACAAAAAGAGGAAAAGCTCAGTTTATTCAGGGGTTTTTTTCTGCCCTTGAGACTCAGGAACACTACCTGCCCATGGGAAGTAGTGAATTAACTCCTTGTTTTGCTTTGCATGGCTTTTGCTTTTCCTATTAAATCCTCTTTATCTCACCTTATGAGTTTTCCAGCTTTTACCCTTCTGATTCTCTCCCCAGTCCCATTAGCGGCGGAGCGAGCGAGCGGCTGTGTGGTACTTGGTTGCTGGCTGGGATTAAACCATGACAATAAGGAATAGTAGAAATTCAGTTCTGGCCATTTGACTCAAGCCAAAGCCCAGCTTCACGCTCACTCCTTCATGTCACTTGAACAAACTTCGTAACCCTTAGCTTGGAACCCTGAGGATCACGTGACCTGTTTTTCCCGTGACTCCATGTGCACTAAGAATTGAACGGGAGGATTGGGAGGGCAGTGGGTGAGGCATCAACAAACATTGAGAAGTGGCAGGCAACAGCTTCTCACACTGCTTTTCGTTTCTAGGAGTGCTCCTTGCTACTGGGACATCTCTCCTTTAGTGAAACTAAAGTGGTTGTGAGTGGTCTTTGTTCATCAGCTCCAAGTGCAGACACAGTCAGTTTACCTCAAAACCCTATGTTTTTGGCTATTTTTTGCCACTAATCTCTGATTTTTGTAAAGTTTTTAAGCTAAGTTAACTCATTTGGCTTTGCCCCAAAGAAATGGAGCAGAGTGGACACTCGAAGAGTTGAATTGCATTCCCAACGGGCTCTAGTAACGTTATTTTCTGTTTTAGCACTAAGACAGTGGCCTGACTAGATCAAAAATATACAGACACAGCTTTGTTACATGAATGCTGACTGAACAACCATTGGAAACAAATTCCAGGGAATTAAATAGTGCAAAACTAGATTAAGAGTGGATTTCATGGCTCTTTATAGGCAATACTGTTGGGTTGACAGTTTTTATTGATACTGTAGTGCTGCTTACTTGAAAAGTGCAGTGGAGGCACCTGTATATGTTCTCTCCTAGCGAGGTAGGAGATACTTTACAGGAAGACAAAGGTATTTAGTTCTTCCACTAAGAAGTGAGAATCACTTCTTCCAGAGAGACATTCTGTGAGAATACAGAGTTCTAGCTTGCTTTTCTTAGGGTAAGGTAACTTAATGGGCCACTGTTTTAAATCTATAAAAAATAAATAAGTAAATTAAGTGCTGCATGAACCTGTGCTTAACATAAAAAACCCCATTGTAATTATTTGGTTTGCTAGACTTTGGTGTTGTTAACTGCTACGTAAATGTGCATAAAAAATGAACAAAGGAAAGGCTATGACTGTTAAGGAAGATTTATACTTACATGCTGATTTGAAAGAAGATAGAGGTTGAAGGATACTCTTGTTTGCAAAGATTGCTTTGAAGAAGGCAGAAAGACAAGAGAAGGGAAGGCAGATGAGGTCTATGAAAGGCTCTGTGTGTATGGATGTGAGTGAAAGGAAAAGCAATAGGTGATTGACAGAGTACAAAAGGAAGGGAAGTACAGAATTGCCAATGGATGAGAGAGATGCATTTTAAATATACTGTGCTGTGAGCTAAAAATCAGTCAGGCAAAATTGCATTTACTGAGGGGACTAGTGACTAGCATGTCACCAAAGACATGTCGTGAGAATAGAGAGGAAGAATTTTGTGCTTTAGATGTTATCTGTGCTGCTAATACCCAAGAACTGAAACAATGAGCAAAATTCTAATATAAAGACTCCAGTATTATGAAATACTTAGTTTTCAAGGGAAATTGTGGGTTTGTGATCTCTGAATTGTCCTTGTTCCTCTTAGCTCTGCGCAGAAATTATATCAATCCTCTCTACTCAGTACCCAAGTTTCTTTAAAAAGTAAACATTAATTTACTTCTTGTATCCTCCTGAAGGGAGGCAGGAAATGTCTCTGATGCATAAGTTGTTTTTCAGTAATTTTCTGATTTTTTATAAAAATGGATGAGGCAAAAAATTTCAATAGGCAACGAATTTACAGAAAAGATTTGCAGAATTTGGGTGAAGCCATTGCAAAATTGCTTTTAAACCCTGACTGTGTCAGAATTCTTCTGGGATACTGGATTAATCTCTTACACCCTCCTCAAACTGGATGATTTAGTCAAGCTATGTGCTTAATCTTAAAGGCCCTCTTGGACTCTTGATTTGGTGGTTACACAAACAACTCTAGATCAAGACATGGGGATCTGCAGTTTGTATACTATGCTAAGCGGAATGGCGAAAAATCAAACACTTAAAAATCATCAGACACATTTGACTAATTTTTCTGAGTCAGATTCATCTCACAGGTATCTGTGACGTAGATGAGAGTGTTGGTTATAATGGGAGCTTGCACCAAAGAAGTCTGAGTGTGACTGAGGAAATCTAGAGTCACTCGTCTGATCAAATGCTGCTGTCTAATTAGGGATGAGGTGGATTGTTTGCTTGAATTACCTTGCAGGGTCTCAGCTGTAATAGCAGCATAAGAATGTGGCTTATACTCAGGCATTGTCTGTACCTCAGGCTTGAATCAGTTGCCTAGGATTAGGGATCTAGTTCTATTCTAGATTCCTTGGCAATATATGTGCCTACCTGACTTTTAGGTGCCTTATGCAGAAGGTGCTCAACTTTTGATTAATAGTTACCAATCCCAAGTAGTCCTTTCATGTTTCAGTTTAGGTAGCTGGTCTAGCTCCTAAAGTAAGGACATGGGTTAGGAACAGGTTAAATTTACCTTCAACATTTTTGCTCTCTGCAGTTTCAGTTTTTTAATCCAATGGAAATATATGAACATTTATTAATATTTTTTAAAGTAAACAACATAGAATTTGAGTGGCTCACAAAGTAATTAATAAATTTTTTTCTTGCTAACTAGTTAATATCACTAATGAAGATACAATTATCTGCATGCATGGGTCGTTGAGTGTAACACAAACTACTGAACTGTTGGTAAGTGAATATGAATTGCATTGACTAAGGCAATAGTTGTCTGGGAAAAAAATATATGTTCTGACGAGATTAGAATTACTAACGTAGTGCATACTTGCAAATGCTAAATCCATATTGGAAAGAAACCTTGATTAAAGCTATTCCAAAGGTCAGATCTTAAAAACCTCTAGATAGTTCTCATATTTAAATTTAGTGATATTTGTTTTTAAGTAAATAAACTCCCAAAAGAATAGCAAGAAAAGCACCTGTTCATCAGTTTCTTGCTAAATGTCATGAGGTGGAATCTATTCTACTTTTGACATTATGTAGAACTCATAAACTCATACTGCAGACAAACCACTGAGCCCTGAATTATTCAGTACACTGTAATTATTCTGCTCAATTTCCCCTCAACAGAAAACATTTTAATGCCTGAGAGTATGCTATGACCCAATAACAAAATATAAAGGAGTTTAATTTTCTACTAGTGGAACTCAGATGTAAGAATTTTTTTTAATGTGGTTAGATAAAACTAAAATATTTCCCTGTAACAACATCTCAGTATAGCAGGAAAATACACATCAATTATAGAAATGCTTCTGTAATGTAAAAAAGTTGTAGTTTTGATGCTATCACTTTGATACCTTATGCCTTTTAATATCCAGATAACACAGCATGGTGCTGAATGTGTATTTTTATTAAATCCAAACCTGGCTAATATCCCTAAGGGAATTTACTTGTGCTATTTTAGTGGCATAAGCATCAACAAAGTGAACTGCTTGAATTTTTTGGTGGGGGAGGAAAGTTGTTTTAAGTAAGGTATTTTAGATGTATGGATGGTTTAGGTTTTGGGGATTCTTTCCCTCAGGGAAAATAATAGCATAAATTCTGAAGTGTCAGCTATTTTCCAGTTGTTTATTGAAGTAATTTTAAAGCAGCGGATTTTTGTCTGGAACAGAATTTTTTAATTTTACAACAGAAAGAGGTGAAACAAGCATTCCTAGAAGAAAAAAATGTCTATGACTTAAACATAGAGAGCTGGTTTTTCAGGTTGTCAGAATGCTGTAATAAGGAAACAGAAGAAAACAGCATCATATTCTGAATATCAGCTTGCAGGTTGTCCCCCACTATTGAATTCTGCCTTTTTCATATTCAAAAAAATAGAAACTTATAATCTAGACTATGTAAAAATAAACATACCTTGAAAATGCATTTTTCAGCTCTTCACATCTCACTCTTCAATTCCATTCCCATTGAAGTAAAATAGTAATTTCTAAGTAATTGTGCCTATTGATTTCCACAGGTTAGCTGTGGAACTTATGTCTAGCAAAGTCTAAAATCCTAAATCTGGAAACAGACAAGTAATAAGCAAACCAGGATTTGATGTCTTAGTGGCCAGTTAGAAAGTCATAATGCTGAAAAAGCTGCACAAAACTAACTCTTCACTAAAAATGTCCCATGGGGATCTGGGGAATGAATGGTGTAGACATACAAGAGTTATTGCAGGAACCTGAAGAGGCAAAGTCTAAAGTTGTCGTGGCATGGACTGGACATTATGGAAGTTTTTCATCATCAGAAAGCATTTAGTATTCAAATCCATAGGAAATGAAAATTAATTTTTATAATATTTTGGGATGCTTCTTTATTCTGTAGTTCTGTGAGGATGTTACTTTGAAATACTTACACTGTATGAAGCATCTTGTCTCAAGTCATTCATCACATCATGTCAACACTACAGACTTGTGTCAGCCTTTCAAAGATGCAGAGAAATATATCATCTCTGGTAGATGGAATTTTATTAACTATTAATGTAATAGATCATTACACACACCCCCACACACAATTAATTGTTTCTTTTAGTTAGCTTTGAATAAGCTCTAGGGGTAAATACGTAGTTTTGCCTGAATTCATGAAACTGTGTTAATACTGGGAGCCATATGCCCTGTATATGATGCCAATGCATTAGTAATACAATAAAATTTAGCCATAAGCTTCCAGAAAATCATATTGAAATATTCAGATTTTTGCACTCCTATAACAACTTTATTGACAGTAGATGGAATAAGCTCATAACAGTGAGTCTTTTGGTGCTGAAAAGATAGAGTCGTGGTTCAGTCTTACTGTCATCCAGAAGTGATCTGAATTAAGAACCAATAGTAACCTACAAGTTTATGCATTTGAGATGAAATGATTGTATGGAAGAATTTCACATTTTTGTCTGATAGACTCAAACCAATATTTTTGATTTTGCTCATTACACAGCTCCTGCCTTGCTTATCAACTACAGGACATGGCACTGACCTGTCAAATGGGTGCATACTTTACTTGGCTCTTGAGATACATAATTGTTTGCAGACAAAGAACAAAATAACCTCTGAAATAAGAGTCAGATGAAGACTTGAATCTGAATATCAATCCTTTATAGAGGATATTCTGGTGCAGTCTCAGGTGTAAGGTAAACAAGAAGACTAAATCTTCATTAGAAGACTAAAGCATATGGAAACCCCAGGCAGGACATGAATTCAATAGAGAAGGAAACAGACTTCTTACTATGAAGTGCCATCATTTTCACAACCTTTAAGGTATTTTCTTGACCCCTAGTTTAACTTGACTCATGTTGTGGGTGCTTTGGAAGTACCTAAACTTTTCTTGAAAGTTTTGCGCCTTAACTTTTGGCTATTCTTGTTATTGTTGCTTTAAATTACTGCTGCAGAGCATAGTATTCAAATCAGGTTTTTAAGAGACGTCAAATAATAAAGCATACTTTTATGTAATCTTATCTTGACTTGGAATAGGATAATATAGGAGTCTACCAGAAATCTTCCAGTGATTGTCAGGGAAATTTGCTGGCGTGTTTGCCTGTGTGAAAGCAGCATGGAGCAGATGAGGCATGAAGATCTTGAGCAAAACTTCAGCAATGCTTAAATGTGACAAACTGGCTCATATCTGAACTAGATGACTACCATTTCCAACATTTGCTTCTGCTTTGTTGTTGTATGCTGGGGAGACATATTTTAACTTAAAAGAAGATTTTTTTTTTTTTTAAAGCATCTTTCAGATTAGGGTGTTTTGAATAACTACCAGTTGGAAGTGTTTAGTGTTTTTATTATCCCGGTGAATTTCTAGGTGAAAGGGCTGCCGTAATCATCCTTCAAAGGATTAGAACAGGGTGTTTGCCTTCTGTGCCTTCGGGCATGCATAAGATAGTTTTCAACTTGCCTGTTTTCCAAGCTTTCATGTTTTCATCACAGAATCAAACCGTATGCCAGAGAACATCTGACCCTTATTTGTGCTTTAATTTTGTGCTTTGATTGCATTAGCAATTTTATTTGATGACTGTGATGATAGTATTATTGATATTAGCTGATATAACAGATCATTCCTGTCACCTCTGCTTGCTAGACATACTTGTCTGTGCTTGTATTCCATTTCTGATACTGTCTATGTTTAAAAAAATTCTTCTATATGTCTTCTGTATAGAACAACACTTTCAGAAATACTTTGTCATCTGGTATAACTGAGCTATATTGTAAAATACTGACTTCTTTAAATTCAGTAGCAAAAATTTTTGCTCATTTTCTTAGCTTTCTCCTCACATGCTCCTTTTCTGTTGTATGGAAATGAAGAAAGGAAATTACTCTCTTGAAAGTCCAAGAAGCAACTTACACCAGGCTAGGCAGAAAATAATTTTAGGTACTTGAGAGTTACAGGTACAGTACATGTTTGGACATTAGTGAATCCTGAAACCACAGTCATTTTGTGGTGCAAGAGACTCATTCCTCAAGCATCTTCTATCTGGATCCTGGTGAGTGTGATTGTAAACCAAATTGTTTTTGTATTAAGTCTCCTGGATTGAGTTGATGTGTTTTTGTACAGCTAATAACAGTTTCTGGCACGTTTGAATTTTGCTTGCTTGAAGCAATGTTTGACATGCTCTTTGTACTCCCTTTTTTACCTGGTATTCCCCTCCTCCCCTTCACAAAGCAGCTTACTTTAAGAGGTGACGGGGGGAAAACTCTCACTTCATCTTCCCGTGGCTCCATTTCACATAGTCAGTGTCACCAAGCAGCAACAGCAGAACTACTCAACAAGCTGGGGGACAAAACAGGTGCTGAGGATGCTCCCAACACAGGCAGTAGTACCTTCCCTGAACAGAGGGCAGTCCTGCTGCATCTGAGCACACCCAGGTCTGGGGTACTTCAATATAGGGGCTGCAGTCCCAGACAAGGCACAGTAATGAATCAGGCTGAGGATTCATCCAATCACTCCAGATGGGAGACAAGGCCAGAGGCAGGACTAGAGACAGGAATACGGCAATGTCCATCCCCAGGGCAGGACAAGTCAGTTCAGGTAAGAGTGGCTCCTAGCCCTTTGCTTAAACAGACCTTTTGGAGCCTTTGGGTAGAGGGGAGGAGGTCCCAAGTGACTGTTGGTCAGGGCCACCAGGGTGAATTTATGTCACTGCATGGTACTTGACTCTCACAGATTCTCTAAGAAGCTATGGCACCCTCTGACTCCAGCTGGAGTCTCATGTCTTTAGCAGTTTTCTGAAAACTTTTCCTGAAAAAAAATTCTTTTATGTTCATTCAGGTAACTTGTCATATGAACTGCAGAATGAGATCTGTCATATTCAATCACCTTGATTGATAAACCTCATGAGGTTAAGACAGAACAGACATGGAAAAAAGTTAATGAGGAACAAGTAAGGTGGCTCAATTGGATACTGTAATATCATTAACTTTACATTTATTTTATATAGTCACTATTACATGTGAGGAAAATATCTTTTGTATGTGTCATTTTATGGTGTTTGTAAGCTGTAAGCCATGAACACTTCAGACAAATTGGCCATTTTCTTAGTTTCTAACTGCCTGGGGTGTGTCTATATTATTAAGTGGTTATCTAAAAAATGAGGAGGTAAGTATGTACATATCTTCAAATATTAGCCTGGTAATAAAAGAGAGAAAGTGGTAACCACAAGGCAAGTATAGACAACTTAAAACCAGCATTATGTGAGTAAACAGCTATGCTTTTGCTTCTGGGAGAGATTCTCTTGCCAAAAACTTCATCTGTATAGAGTTTAATAACTTTTCATATCTATATGAATGATCTTGTTGCAAAATGTCGCTTTCATGCCAGGGTGCTGAAAAAAAATTTCAAGGACCTGTCTGTGTGCAGGGGCAGGGTTTTTTTTTTAAAGGACTTGCTGAAATCTACTTTAGTAACCTGTGTTGTACTCCAGTCCATCAATCACCTAATAATTGGCCTATTGGCTATTTGCAGCTTCACAGTCCTATCTCAACGGTGTTAACAGAGCCCCCGTAGCATGAGTGTTAGCGGTCAGTGAAGTACTGATGCATGCCAAGGTAATCACAGTTGTCTTTTGTCAGCTAGCACACTGTCTGCTCAGGTGTCACTGTGTTGACAGCACTGCAAATGGCTTTCACGTGAGGTAGTCAGCTCCACTTTCCCCTGAAAGCAAAAGGAATTCTGGAAGCTTTGACAAGGTCAGCTGACCATGGAAGGGTGTAATAATAATAATGGCCAGTCTTCGCGAGCGAAGATTTGGGAAAGGTCATTAACCCTTCGAGCCTGCGCAGTGGATTTTTTAGGTGAGACCCAGCGTGCGCTGAACTGAGCCCACCCTTTAATCCTGAGGTTCATCTGCCGGGGCCGAGCAAGCTTGGACAGTGGCAGTGAAGTCCCCAGGACCTGCACTACGTCCTGACCTGGACGTCCTGACCTGGACATAGGTTTGTTTAGAGTGACCTTCTCTTAGATGGATGGCCTTACAAGGCTAACGAGCTCCATCTCCCCGGGGGGCTGGGAATCGAACCCGGGTCGCAGTGGTGAGAGTCCTGCACCCTAACCACTAGACCACCAGAGGCCCTGTGGAAGGGTGTACAGGGTGTACAGAGGTGACCAGCCAACATGTTCTGACTGCAGTAACTTGCCATTAGCGCGTCCTCCTACGTTTCCATCTCTCTGTAAACCATGATAACTGAAAACTAACAGCTTGGGGAAATGAGTTGCTTTTGCAATTGCTGCAGAATGCCAAGGCAGGAAAGTTTTTGCCTGATTAGCTTGTGTAATAAGCAAAGCAGAGAATTGCCTAGCTGGAGCAAGAGAAAACCACAAACTGCAGAAAAGTTTCACATCTGTGACAGCAGTGACTGCAGCACTCTGCCTACAGAGCACTGGCTTGGCCACGGGCAATCAGTCCCTTCTCTCATGTCCTCTCTACTCTAAGTAGTTCAATGAAGATCTCTCACTCTGTTAAAACAGCAAGAGTTGGGGTCTTGTTGCCTTTTTTTTTTTTTTTAGACTTCTTCTGACAATGGGGCAAGAAAGGATGAAGATAAACACTGGGGAAGGGGCAGTAGGAAGAACAGAGAGGCCAATGACATGCTGCACATTCCACCACCTTTCCTGAGCTCTGTCCCTCAGCATTATACTGCTGTCCAAAGGTTGGTTATATCCTCTCTGTATTTGTGAGAAGTCAAGAAAATGCAGTGGTGGTAAGGAGAGAAGCAAGTTATATCATGAGACCTGCTAGTTATTCTGACATTCATACTGATTGATTGTTTTCCTGAAGCTAAAGTTCAGAAGTCTTTGCTATGCCTGTATACTGCAGAAATAAAGTGTTTGTTTGTATCACTTTTTCTAAAGGGTTTTAGAGCCTTGTTATTACTGTCCTCTTACTTTGTAAAGTGAAAAAGGTTGTGTCTGGAAGCTGCTAAAAATCCTTTTGTAAAGGAGTGCTGAGAGTACTCACAATTTGGTTACTCCAGCCTTCTTTCTGTTTATTTCATAACAAAATTATTTAGTCTACATGCTTTGAAAACACCATATTCAGAAACTAGTGGTTAGTAAACTATTTTGAGAAAGGCTTCCATAGTAAATTTAGTAAAAATTCAAGAATAGTCTCCTTGTAGTTTCAAAAGCCGATCAGAAAAATTATGGGTGAGGTATTGCTAAAAATAACCTAGGAAAAGGATCAGCCATTTAATAAACTTCTCTATTAAGGATTCCACAACCAAGAGTTCTGTTACTTTTAAACTGTTTTTCAACACAGAGCATAAACCATTTTTAAAAATTATTGTTGATCGAAATACTGCTGCTTGTGTGGAAGAGCCACTTGACAGGCCTGGCAGAAGACAATATAAGGACCTATTGCTAACAATACTATTTTCCATTCCCCCACTCAACAGACTCCAAAAGTTCATTTACTGTCTCTAACATTTAGAAGGAGCATATTCCACGTATCGTCATCCCTTTCAGGTCTCTCACAAATCCCACTGTAGGGTTGTGTATGTATCTCTCTCTCTCTCTGAAAACCCTTAATATCTTTGCCACGTTGTTGCTCTTCTTTCTGAAAAATATCTCAGTCTTCAAGGCACACTGTAGAATGATTAGGGTTTTTTGTAATGGAAGTAGTACTTGTGTTAAGATTATCCAACTCAGTTAATTTTTACTGTGTCCTTAAGTATTATATATCTATATTATATATTATCTATATCATAATTATATATCTATAATTTTTGGCTCAAGGTGGAGAGACTCCTAGTCTATTGATATCGATATTTTTCTTCATTATTATTTTCTTGTTTTCGTGATCTTCTTATTGAGGTAAGTAGATCTGTCCTATAGCTTTGGCTTTCTTTTTCTTTATGTCCTGAGGTAAAAGTACAGAAATGTTTGGATAAGGGTTCTCTATACTCTAATTCACATAAAATGCATATGTATTGTTAATATTTATGTGGTGGTGTAGATGTCCACTTAACAGGAATTAACAAGTATGTAGAAAAATAAGCTTCCATACAAAGTGAGGATCTTATATCATCTACTTTGTATGAGTAAATAACAGCAGTTTTTGTCAACGTAGTAAGTTTTGTACTTCTAATTCTTGCAGGTTCCATTTATAATTTAGTGGACTGCAGCATATTATATGTCTTAGAGTAAGAAGAAGTCTATGCTGGAGATTGTTTTAGAACATAATCTACATTTCTTCACCACTTCTATTTCAAGAGCTACAAGTGTCACCACATGCAGAAATGTATGAGCTCTAAGGTGCAGACAAAAGAAAAGTATCAATGTCTGTTATTAAATGGGTCCAAAACTTCATATGGCAATTGTTATTAACATAATGGTCAAGACAAATATTGAAATAAATTGAAGAATTTTTAAACTTGATGACAGTGTTGCTTTCAGAAAATCACTGTTTTGGGGAAACTTTTTAATTCAATGTGAAGGATAAATGAATATGAGAATATACCTGTGTAGTAAAAATGTAATAGAGGGCAGTTTGTTATCAAAATTCTGGTATTTAAAACACTATGAATTACTTTATAAACACTTTGCTTCACTCATTAGTCCACATTCAAGGGGGATCTATGTTAAAAATGACTGTATATGTACTTATTTACAATACAGCATGCCAACATTGTTTAATTTAAATATACTCCTTCAAGGCTTTTGATAGAAATCTTTGGTGAGCTACATTGAATTTGATAAAAGTCAATCAAATGCTCAAAGCAAAACCAGAAAACTCAAGCAAAAACAACAAGAAAGTTGTTAAAACAAACACTAAAGCAAGCATTATCCAACAGTAAACACACTGTAATATTTAAAATACTGCCATGGTTTTCAATTACTGAGAGAGGTGCTAAGTCCACCTACCAAGAAACATGAAACAGTTTAAAACTCACATTTATCCTTCCCTTTGACTTTATGGGTTTCCGAATTTTGATTTATCTGTAGGACCTCTGAAGATAATATAGCTATGATTCTTGAATAGAGTTTATAGTAAAGGAAAGCAGTATTGAACACTTTACTTTGAAAAATTTTTCTGTATGTCCATTTGGGATTAGCCCATTTTTGCTATCATCTTAAAGAAAGATGATCCCTTGTCTTAGAACTTTTATTTCTTGTTTGTACTATTTTGGTATGTTTAGGTATCAACAGGTCAGAATACTAGGACTGAAATTTGCTCACCCCTATTCCTCTCCCCTGTGTGTGAAGGACATTAACATATGTCCAGCAACTCTTGAGTTTCCTTTGTTTTTTCCCTTTGATTAAACTGCTGAAGTTTGATCATGATGCATGTGGTAAAATGTGCCTTATTAGTTTCAAAACAGCAGTTATATTTTTTAATATAATAAGATGAAGAGGAATCTTTTAGGTTTTTCTTCCTAATATAAATATATTTTTCTGCTTCTAAAATACGAGTTTTCTTTTTACGCTTTTGAAATCATCTGTATGTGTTTTGGTTTTGACTTAAAATGGTGTATTTTGTATAATGCACCAGCAGTTACAGAATCCTGTCATTTGATTTCTGTGACTGTTCTTTTAATCAAAACTCCTATCTGTAGAAAACTTTAGAAGACGTCAAAGTTGGTTGACACGTGTAAAAATTTAATCTAGTCCTAGTGAAGAAAACAGACAAACGAGTGCTTTTAGGCCTTGGGGGACACTGGCAGCACCAGATAAAATTAGCAGTGCCACATTAAACCAACAGGATATTTTAAAATCAGCATGTAGAGTGGGAATTAGGACACCATGCAACCCTTCAGTTGCCCCTGGACCTCCATGATGTTTGCTCTCTGACAGTTTGTTTCCCTGCTTGAGGCTTGGAGATCCTACACTGCCTGATATCTCCACAGGTTAAAATCGTCTCAGGTTTCTGGATGTTCAAGGTCTTCAAGTTCCTGCACTGCCTAGCTGTCAATACTCCAGACATTTGTGGCTGGATGTTAAGAAACTCAATTTCTTCTAGAAGAATAAGTGAGAGGTCTGGTTTTGCTTTTAATGCCCTCGCTCCCTTATGTAATATTCTCTCTTTGAATTGATCTCCCAGAGAATATTTTGAATATTTAACTTGCTATTTCAACTCCAAAAAAAAAAAAAAAGAGCAGATTTATTCATAGGTAGGGATGATTCATGTTCAAGTTAAATCATGTACTGGAAAAGTGGAATGATGAACTTGTGGTGCTACACATCAGCCCAAACACAAGGATTCTCTGGAGGCTGCAGGGCTGTTCTGTGCATGACACCAACTTGGGCAAGAACCAAGTGGTGGTAGGAAATGTATTCAGCTGCTGAGTGGAACAGACTGCAGAACTGATCAACACCAAGGTGTTATATTTTAAAAAGTGATCAGTGACAATAACAAGCTCTTAACCCAAGGCAGCATCAAGCCAAAATAGACTGAATCACTTGTAGTATGTACATATACATTTCTGTGTAAACACAGCCGTAGCACATGTGTTCAGATATTAGCAAACTTGCTTTTGAATGTCTTTCCAGAGGTTATTTCTTTGTGTTCCTGTAAGTATCACCCTCTTTCTTCAAATCTTAAAAAAAAGAGGCAGCATTATCAGCAAATGAAAGTCCTGGGATCCTTGTAGCTATAAGGCTTCCAGGTTTTGAAGAAATTATTGCCATCTTTATTTATGGTTGAAATAGTTAATGTGTTAAGGATTTTTTTTGTATTTTATAGAGCTTTTTTTCCTATTGCCAGAAATATCACGGTCTGCATATGAACTATTCAGTCCCTCAGTTTCTTTAAGTGTTTTCTTATTTGATTGGTCACTGTTGTTTCACACCCATCTGTGACAGGGGTCAATAAATTACATATTTAAAAGCTTTTCAGTACTAAAAATTCTTATCATAATATTTTAAATTAATTTTTATAATAGTAATTTGACTCTGGTTTAAACACTAAGTTTCAACTATTGTAATTATTTTAAGGCTGTTGTACAATCCCTGGTGGTATTCCTTTATGAAAGTAAATTTCCTAGGTAATATATTTTTCCAAAATTGAGTGCATGTCTTCCTCCAAAACAAAGCAAAGTCATCTATAAAGGAATTTGAAATAATAGGTGCAGAGATGTTATTGATACTGTTTTGCTGATATGAGAAAGAAACAATGCAAAAGACCAGACAAGATGTTGAAGCCTGATATCATTATGGAAAGTACCCAAGGAGAAACAAAAAAACATGAAAGAAAGATTAACACTGGGACATGACTGAAGGCTTTGAACTGTGAAGCAGATGAAAATGTATGGAAAAATACCTGACTCTGCCATCTGTTTCTGTTCTTACCACAATAACCTTACGTATCTTGAATTTTGGCAGGTCACCTAGACCTTGCTGTTGCATACAGAAGGGATAATTTTAGTTCTGCTTCTGAACAAAAATACAAAGCATAGGGTGGGGAGAGGCCAAAAGAAGTCATCTAGGACATCTTCACTATAGAAGTCAATAAAATAAATAAAGTATACTGATATTTATTTCACCAACACATACATTTATGAGAACAAATGTACAACCAATCCCTGTGCCACTGTGAAAATATGTGATCTCCTGTGAATGCTAGTCACAACTGGATGACTGCTTTTTTGAACTAAAGTATAATGTTCTCAAATAAGTCCATAGCAGGCTTTTTGAAATATACCAGCCAGAAGCTTAGGGCACATCTGAGCCTAATTTTTTTTAAAATCATTTCTACTCAAAATATTTTACAGCTTTCTCAGCAGCCTAAGAATCTCTATTAGTGCGTGGAAGGGTTTCACAGTACCCAGCTGCCTTGTTCTCTTTGGTCACCTTGAAAGTTCAGTTCAGTGTTCAGGCATTGCCAGCTCTTCACCCAGAGACACCTCTATGCTGCAGCAGTCTCTACTGCTCATGAAAACCTGTGTTCTTACTCTGGCTTTGCAGAGTAAGAGGGGAGAGTGCAGGGAGACCTATGTAAAAATGAAGTTGTCTTTGAGGACTTGTGCTTCGCTGTTTTCTGTACATCAAATTTAGGTGCAACTCAAAGCACCCAGGTTGGAAATCTTTATCCTTAGTAGGAAGAGACAGGCACTTTCAGAGGCAGCTTCCATGCTTAATTATGTGGTTGGCATGTGCTGTTGCTGCCAGAGGTCATTAAAATTGCCCTTTAGCACTTTTGGTTGTATCTTCATGGAGGAATGCAAACACAGCTGGATTCCCTCTCTCTGCTCTCTAAGCTGTTCTGGAAGCTCTTAGTCTTTCAGAAAGAACCAGCTTTTGTGCAGGACAAGTTATCTTGGCCACTGTGCTTTGTACCCAGGGTAGCCTCAATGGTTTTGTGTTTGGAGCTTGCTTTATGTGGTCTGCTGGAGACTATGAGCAGACTTGGTCTGCCTGTGCCTACTTTGGAAGACCCCCTTTGATTTGATCACTTTAATCAAAGCCTTCTCTTTACAGAGTTGCTGATTAATTATTTTCCTTTTTCTGTAGGTAAAATTAATTCCTTCTTGCATTTAATTCTTTACATGCTTTCCATGTTATTGCTTCCCTAGTTTATCAAGACTATTTCACATTCCATTTGTACTGGTAGCTAAAAAAGGTACTGGTACCTTAATAAAAGTACTTGGTAGCTCCATCACTGATGGAGAGAAATTTATTAGCATATCTTTTGTTCCTTAAACCAGAAATTAAATTACAATTTTGAACTGAACTGTAAACAAAATAGATGTAATTTCTTTTCCAGGGCATTTAGAAAACATTAAGGATAAACACTTTTAGGTGAAGTGAGGTGGGATATAATTTGCTATCTGTAAACATGTGCAAATGAATGAGCTACTGACTTTTAGTTGTGCAGCCAGGGATAGAATTGTTGTGTTCTCCGCTTTATTTTAACTTTTTATGAAGATTATATGTTGGGAAAGAATTGCACACAGAGAGGAAAAGAATGAGGAAGAACAGAGGCAGCAACTGCAGACAGTGTTCTGTAATATATCTCCATAGTGAGAATAAAGTCAGACAGGTGACCAGACTTTTCTCTGGGCATCTGGGACCTCTCTAATATTATGCTTATTATTAGAAAATAATTACGTCCTGGGCTGCTTTAGGAGGAGTGTTGCCGGGAGGTCAAGGGAAGTTCTCCTTCCCCTTCCCCTTCCCTCAGCACTGTGGATGTCACATCTGTAGTGCTTGTGTCCAGCTGTAGGCACATGGAGAGAGTTGTGTGTACTGTAGAGAATTCAGGACAACATGAAGGTCTTTATGGGACTGGAGTGTGTCTCCTTCGAGGAAAAGCTGAGTAAACTGGGACTATTCAGCCTGGAGAAGAAAAGGCTCAAGGGGAATCTCATCACTAGGTACAAATACCTGAAGGCAGTGTGTGAAGAAGGTGGAGCTAGATTATTATCAGTAGTGCTCAGTGACAGGACAAGAGGCTGTGGGCACATATTGAAACACAGGAGCTTCCTCCTGACCATTAAGAAAAGGTTTTAACATCAGGGAAGAAGTCTTTTTTTACCCTCAGGGTGACCACACACTGCTGCAGGTTGCTCAAGGTGGTGTTGATAGATAATCAAAAGCCATCTGGGTAGCTGGCTCTAGGTGTTTCTGCTGCAGTCAAGGGGTTGGACCAGAAAATGCCCAGAGCCTTCCAACCTCAACCATTCTGTGATTAAAAATCAGGCTACTGCTGTTTCATAGAATTCTGGGCATGGAAGCACTAGAGAAAGAAATCAAGTATCAGTAATGTTCAGAAATGCTACCATCTTGTGGTGACTGAAATGACTGAACATACTGACAGCACTCTGAAAGTCCCTATCCAAGTAGTATGTGCAGTGTCTACAGGCCTTCTAAAACAAGCTTTCAAAGTACTTCTGTGATTCCTTAGTACTATTGTAGTAATTTCTTTTGGTAGATTAGGTTTCTTTGATATAATTACTTTCAATCACCTTGCATCAAATTGTTGGAAAAGCATCTGGATTATGCTCTTAGACATATGGTTTAGATAGTCCTGCAAGGAGCAGGGAGTTGGACTCAATAGTCCTTATGGGTCTCTTCCAAATTGAAATATTCCATTCAATGATTCTATTCTATAATAAGTGATCTATGGCTTAGCGTCACATAATAATTTTTTTTAAATGAAACTAAAGGCTGTTTTGAAGGGTTCTATGACCCTCAGAAAGACCCTCAAAGCAGAATAAAAATTATTCTTTGCTGTGGAGAGCATACAACTGATATGCTATACTATATATATATATATATATATATATACAACTGATGTGTATACTATATATATATATTTTGACTGCTCGTTTTGTATTTTAGTAATTCCTAAGACATTATTAATCTAATAATTTGTGCAGTTCTGAAAGCAGAATCAGTATTACGATCTAAGGGAGCAAAATATTCAACAAACTTAAGATACTGGTGTCGTAGACAAACATAATTTGAATCAGTGAGAAACGTAAAACAAGGATTTGCATGTGTGAGCCCTGGAGGTAATATGAGAAGATGCAGTGCCACTTACACAATGCACATAACTATTGTGGCTCTGTCTTATGAAGATACGAGTTCTATCACAGTAAGACTTAATTAGACTACTTTATGTTTTTAGAACAAATATTGCACACTACTCTTGTTTAAACAATTGCAGTATTATATTTGAAATTTACTTTCCCTGTTGTAGAGTAATTGTATTTGTATGGGGCTTTTTTCAGCAGAAACCTTGTTCCTGTACATCTGTATTGTTAAAGGAATACAACAGTTTGGTTTTGGTTAGAAGGGATCTTACAGATCATTTGGTTCCAAGCCCCCTGCCATGGGCAGGGACACCTTCCACTAGACTGGGCTGCTCCAAGCCCCAGCCATCCTGACCTGGAACACTTCCAGGGATGGGTCACCCACAACCTCCCTGGGCAGCCTGTTCCAGTGCCTCACTACCCTCTGAGTAAAGAATTTCTTCTTTGTATCTAATATAAATCTACCCTCAGTTTAAGCCATTTTGCCTTGTCCTGTCACTACATGGTCTTGTAAAAAGTTCCTCTCCAGCTCTCTTGTAGGCCCCCTTCAGGTGCTGGAAGGTGCTATAAGATCTTCCTGGAGCCTTCTCTTCTCCAGGCTGAACAGCCCCACCTCTCTCAGCCTGTCTTCATAGGAGAGGAGCTCTGACTTTTGGATCATCTTTGCGGTCTCCTGTTGGACTCACTCCAACAGGTCCATGTCCCTCCTGTGTTGGGGGCCCCAGAGCTGGACAAAGTACTCCAGGTGGGGTCTCATGAGGGCAGAGTAGAGTAGGAGAATCGCATTTGTCAATCCGCAGGAAGGTGACTCTCCCTGCTGCAACTCCCTCACACTTGTTTTGATACGGCCCAGGATATGGTTGGCCTTCTGGGTTGCAAGTGCAAATTGCCAGATCATGTTGAATTTCTCATCCACCAACACCCCCAACTCCTTCTCCTCAGGGCTAGTCTCAATCTATTCTCCTCCCAGCCTGTATTTGTGCTTTGGGTTGCTCCAGCCCAGGTGCAGGACCTTGCACTTGGCCTTGTTGAACTTCGTGAGGTTCACACAGACCCACCTCTCAAGCCTGTCCAGGTCCCTGTGGATGGCATCCCTTCCCTCCGCTGTGGCAACTGCATCACACAGCTTGGGGTCACCAACAAACTTGCTGGGGGTGCCCTTGATCCCACTGTCCCTGTCACCAGCAGAGATGTTAAACCACACCTGTTCCAGCACCGACCCCTGAGGGACACCACTTGTCGTTGGTCTCCACTTGGACATCGAGCCATCACCTGCAACTCTTTGAGTGTGACCATCCAGCCAATCCTCTAGCGACTGAGTGCTCCATCCACCAGATCTGTGTCTCTTCACTTTAGAGACAAGGATGTTGTGCAGGACAGTGTCATGTTTTGCACAAATCCAGGCAGATTGCATCAGTCCCCCATCCACCAACACTGTAATATAGGAATGTAACAGGAATGTGCAGGTTCTTGCAGGAAATACATAGGTTCAGATCCAATTTCTGGATGCAATCCTTAATTCACCAAATGCATTTTCTGATGCTTTAAAGATGCAGTAATTTGCATAACATCCTAAAAAAGAAATCATTCAAGTAAAGTGCAGTATTCTATTTCAGCCTTTATCAGTGAAAATATTATGCAATTACTGAATAAAATAGATCACAATTTTACTGTAGAATGTCTTCAGTTAGTCAGAATTATCTGATTCACAGGTTCAGGGAAATCTAAATCTAAATGAAGCTTTTATTTATTCATTTGTCTATCAGAGGCACATATAACCTTGCAAGTTTTGAAATATATGTTTTCTTTAACTCTCATTAGGTCAGCTGACTGCAAAATCTGTAGTTCATTGGGACACTTCGAGATGCTCTGCAGAGAGCTGGCTGATTTTGTGCTTCTGACTCTCTTCTGATTTCCAGGTGCTAAACCTCACTGAAGACATTAAAACCAAAAATGTTAAATGCTATCGTGTGTTATTTGTCTGTGTAAGCAGTTGCTGTACAGCAGTTTTTCAAGTGCCAATTCATGAGCAAGTTGGTCTGCACCCAAAAGTCAGTGTTTTGGAGCAGAAGTGGCATAATATAATCTAAAATGTGGCTTACATTAAGGGAAAAGTTTGAAACACAATGTTCTCAAGCATTATTATCATTTGTACAGCGTTTTCAATGTAGCAAACATTTTCTTTTTGTTCTCATGCTGAAACAGGCCACAGTTTAGCTCTTACATGTTTTTCTCTCTTGATCTGTAATGTGCCTGATTTCCTCTTCACACTGCTTTCCACAGCTCTCAGATCATTTAGGTTTTGGCTTCTGAGATGAGGCTGCTGTTAGGTTTGCCAGTTCATCCTCTCTTTTGGCAGCACTTGTGATACAAAGCACACTCAGACCACCAAGTCATTTCATTCAGACCCTGAATAGCTGCCAGATGGTGATAATGTTCTATCACTACCAAGCAAGATCATTGCAAACTGAATAGCTAGCAGGAATTTTTCTCGGTAACGATCTAAAAACTTGCAATAATAAGATTAAAAGTTAATAAAAAGTTATTAATTATTGTGAGAGTGTATTATGAATACAGGTTGCTGAGATTTTTATGTTTAAAGTATTCCCTTGTGTTATTTTAATAAAGTCAGGTCTTTTTACGCGGAAATACAAGCTTGGCTGGGGGGGTGGGGAGGAGAAGCCAAAACAACCCCAAAAACTGCTTGACATAACAGAGCAGAAATAATGTGAAGCTGAAATTGCTCCGTGCATACTCTTAGAAACCTCTTCCTAATGTCTTTCTGGAAAGAAGAAAGTAAGTTAGCCAAAATCAAGTGAAAAAACAACCATCTAAGAGCCTCTTTGTGTCCTCATGCCTGGGCCTCTGCATTTCTTCCAGAGTCCAGTCAGAGGCTGAGAAGAATGACTTTCAGTGTGTCTGGTTTTCACAAACCCAGTTAACCACGGTTGCAAGTCATATTAGCAAGAGCCTACTTATGGACTGTTGGAACCTTTTCAAGATTGATTTTATCTCATATCCAATTTTGCATGAGAATTTAATATTTTTGTTTGTCACATTTGATTAGGGTTAATTTTTTCTCAAGAGAAGTTTTCTTCTTTTTTTCCAGAAGGGACTTAATTTTGTATCTGTATCAGTTTTAAGTTCAGCTTTCATCCTATTATACTCCCCTAAGATGTTTTTTAAAGTAACAACACGTTTTTATGATTTTGATTTTTTTTTTTTAAATTAAATTGGGTTTATCTCCTTTAATGAGAGTTTACACATGTGTAAATATTCATTAATTAGTACTTCTAGCCTTCAAGTAGCCCCCCGGCGTGGTCTTCCCGATAAACCCTGGGATACGGGAATCGGCCCGGCAGACAGTGCCTCAGGAAGGGGAATCGGTGTGATCGGCAGTTCCCATGACTCCTCCTTACATACCAGCACACACACAACGAAAAGCGGATTTATTCAAAACGTAGCCAGCTGTTTACTACAAGAGTAGTAAATAATCATCATGGTGAGGCTTTGCGAACGAAGATTTGGGAAGGCTCTATCCACATTTGCTACAGG
>NW_016690278.1:2607008-2609199 GCF_001604755.1 Lepidothrix coronata | reverse complement strand
GAATCTAAATAATATGAATCTAAATAATATGAATCTAAATAATATGAATCTAAATAATAATAATCTAAATAATAGCAGACAACACTATGGCTCTGTAAACACTGATCTTGGTGCTTTTCTTCAAGTGTTTATTACGCCATACTCTTTTGTGGAGCTTTCCAAAAGCACTGTATGCCTTTGCTAACCTGTTGTCTATCTCTCCGTCGATCTTACCATCTGAGGAGATGAGGCTACCATGGTAATTAAACTGTTGGACTGATTTGAGCTCTGACTGGCCAATGGTGGTGTGGGGATAATGGGGGACTGGTAACCAAACCACAGCCCATTTTAGTGCAATTCCTGTCTGTGCTGGTAGGCCAGGGCTACATCTCTGAAAATATGTTAGAAATAAATCACAACAAGCTCCATTCAAATGAAGCAAAGCATTGTAAACGTGAATTAATCAAGCGTGAAGGACCAACAAACGCTGCTCTGAAGTCTCCGTGTGTCCCCGTCATGCAAAAAACTACTTGACAGAGACAGCTCCTTCCCCCATTTCTCTTAAAACTACATGAATTGCTTCTGCTTAGAGATAAATGAGGGAATTTACACTGAAAGCAGCTGAAAAGAAGTCAGGAGGAGGGAAGGAAAACAGTTCTGTGGTCTGTACGGACAAGTGTGAGCACAATCCCACCCCACCTCCCAGCTTGCTGCGCGCCTTTAAAGGATTTCGATGCTGAGGGTGGTCTGTTTTAGCGGGGAGAGGGAGCGGGACAGCCAGCACGGTTGGTCACCTCTTTCTCGTGTCCTGTTTTCGAGAGCCCGGGGCGTTGTGTCTCTCTACAACTACCTGAAGGGAGGGGGGAGCCGGGGGGGGTTGGTCTCTTTTCCCAGGCAACTATCAGCAAGACAAGAGGGCACGGTCTTAAGCTGTGCCAGGGGAGGTTTAGGTTGGATATTAGGAAGAATTTCTTTACAGAGAGGGTAATCAGCCATTGGAATGGGCTGCCCAGGGAAGTGGTGGATTCTCCATCCGTGGAGGTTTTTAAGATGAGACTGGATGTGGCATCAGTGCCATGGTCTGGGAACCACAGCGGTGCTGGATCAAGGGTTGGACTTGATGATCTCGGAGGTCCCTTCCAACCCAGCTGATTCTATGGTTCTATGATTCTATGATTCTCAGGGGCAGAGCCGTGCGATGCCGGTCAGAGACCCGCGCCTGTGCCAAGACCCGTGCGGGAAGCACCGCGGTGTTCGCATCCCCGGCTCGGGCGAGCTCTGGGAACCAGCTCGGGCAGCTGGTTATCCTGCCGGGGAACTCCAGAGGGCAGCATTGCCTTTGCCGGAGCTCCCTGGGAACCGAGCCGCTGCTCTCCCTGCGGAGGGGCGGGTGGGACCCCGAGCGCCTGTATCAATTCGGAAGCAACACGATACTTTAGCCTTGCACTGCTCCAACTTGACACAGACAGCTAGCTAGGTTTTTAGCTAAGATTGTAATTTTCCTCCATCGAAGGTGCAGTATACTCCCATTCTGTCTGGAACAGGTATATCAAGAGTCTTGGATTTATTGTGTTTTGCTGAAAATGTGGTTTGCAGGCTGTTGTTGATATGGATGCACCAGTTTGAATTAAGTCTTTCCCAGTCAAATTTCCCCAGTTTTCTACTTCTTACTCCCACACTGTAGGATCTGCAGTCCTTCAGGCTCTCACCTCCCAGTACTGCTGTCCACATTCAACAGCAGCGTCTCCTACCAAAAGAAATACATTTAATTACTATAACTAAGTGTGCCCTACAGTGCTTGTTTCCTTACAGGCACCTTTTTATTTTAAGCTGAAGGCTTAGAAATATAAAAATCAGAACTATAAGAAAGAAACATTTCTGTACAAGAAAACAGAATATAAATATAAAATATATTCAAATAAGAGAGGTTTCACTTATGCTTTTTGACACAAGACTTATTTAACATTGATTCTCATTTAACATCAATTCTCATTTAACAGCAGTGAATGTCAGTCACTAAGAGCTTTGTAATAAAGAGCTTCAGAAGCAGACTTGAAGACGCTGCAGGATGAAATTCTGGTGTTATATGCACAAAACTACCTCTGGGAACTGCTGGAATCCACCAGTTTAATTACCTTGGCAGCCCCATCTCCTCGGATGGTAAGACTGACAGAGAGATAGACAACAGGTTGGCAAAGGCATACAGTGCTTT
>NW_016690278.1:2602385-2606998 GCF_001604755.1 Lepidothrix coronata | reverse complement strand
GAAAACTCCACAAAAGAGTATGGCGTAATAAACACTTGAAGAAAAGCACCAAGATCAGTGTTTACAAAGCCATAGTGTTGTCTACTCTCCTATATGGTTCCGAATCATGGGTCATCTACCGCCACCACCTGCGACTCCTCGAACGCTTCCATCAACACTGCCTCTGCTCAATCCTGAACATCCATTGGTCAGATTATGTGACCAATACATCTGTTCTAGAGCAAGCAGCAGTCACAAGCATTGAGGCCATGTTGATGAGAACACAGCTGTGCTGGGCAGGGCACGTCTCCAGGATGAAGGACCAACCACGGTCTCCCTAAGATCTTGCTTTATGGTGAACTTGCCACCGGCTGCTGCAAGAGAGGAGCCCCGAAGGGGAGATACAAGGACTCCCTGAAACAATATCTCAGCCTTGGCCATATTGATCACCATAACTGGTCTACTCTGGCCTCAAATCGGGAGGCCTGGAGACACACCATCTATAACGCAGCTGTCTCCTTCGAGAACACACGCAGGATCACTCTTGAGGAGAAAAGGCAGCGCAGAAAGAACCGTGTCTTGCAGAATACACCATCTAAGGAGTCTTTCTGCTGTGCCTTTTGCAACCGGATATGTCTGTCACGTACTGGCCTCATAAGTCACCAACGTGCCTGTAACAAATGTGGATAGAGCCTTCCCAAATCTTCGTTCGTGAAGCCTAGCCATGAAAACCTCTGGGAAGAACAGCGTCAAGCACACGGTCTGGAACACAGAGGGAAATCACAAGTTTTCCCTCAAATCCTTGCCTAATCTGCCCTTCCACAGCATTACACCTCTAACAGGTGTAATGAAACTGAACAGAACTGAAAAAGTTCAATTTACCCAACACTGTGTATGATTCCTCAGCAAAATTGCCTCCACTTCCCCTTACTGAGGATCTTGTGCTAACAGATGTCTTCTTCGGATACTCTGGGGACTTCATGACTTCTAAGAATCATGAATCCATCAAGATTGGGACACAAGATTTCTAATAAGTCTGGTAGGTCAGCTACAACAATCAGATAGGTATTAATACACTGATGATATTTCATGCCCAAATGCCTAATCTTCACTGGCATTTAAATAACACCAGTTGTGTTACAGGTAGGTTTTTCAGCACATGTATGGCTTGCATAATCAATATCTGAAACCCCAAGAAAAAGTGTAGCTCAATGAAAAATGAAAGTAATAAAACTGTGATGATTTCACTTCAAAATACACTCACCTAAGACAATAAAAACCCCAGGAGTATCAAATCTAAACACAATTTATATTTTAAAAAAAAGAGACTTTCAGAGTTTAACGCATCATGAGTCTCATTAAAAAAAAAAACCAACAAACAACAAAGCAATAAAAACCCCACCAGAAGTATACTGAAGGGTGGGGATTTTAATTATGTTAACTCTATCAAGGACTACAGAAAACATTGTGCTGAGAAGCACATGCCAACTCCTTGATTCATCATAAAATTTAAGAGCCTAATCCCAATCAAGAAAGGCTTATATTTCCTGATGATACTTTTCAAAAGCATTCTCAGGATGCAACAGCAAAATAAATGGAGACGCATTTCATTCTGGAGAATATTCTAGAGAGCAATCAGTTGCATAAAGAAATAATTTTAACCTAGCAAGGTTTTCAGTGTTTTCTTTTACCTCAGTTAGGCTCATAAAAATAATTTCTAGCACTTCATGCATTAAACAAACTGAAGGCTATTTGCAAATCACAGTGAATATTATTCACTGCATATTGCTCAGTAGCCAGGGAAACACTTCTGGTTACTATTATAAAGGCAATCAGTAGCAAAGAATTCTAACTTCTTAGCAATAATTTTGCAGTTTACAGTTTCATTTAATTGACAAAAAAAATTAAAAGTACAAAATAAGTCTCTGAAATACACATGTGAAAAGTAATTTTCAATTTTTCATTCTCTGTAGTTTATCATACATTATTCTTAAAAGAATTACCACACACAAAATAAAGCTTTCTTCCCAACTTTTCCTTCAGCTACAATTTGGCAAGGCTAATTGCTACTTAAATGTTCACTAATACAGTGAAGTTTAGATTGTTTCCTTTCCAATTCATTCAAAAATTATTTCAAGCTTTCTCGAATTGCTCTCAAAAACTGTTTCAGAATGGGTTATAAAGTGTCCCTTTTGTCTAATACCTCCAGTAAAATAAATCACATGAGAACCAAAAGCTGAGTGATATTAAGCTGTTATACGTAAGTATGCTAAAATTTCTAGTTCATCTTCCCAACTAAGTTTGTTTTATTTCAGTTAAAGGAATCCGCAAGAAATCTCTGATGAAAAAGTTGTCTACTTTAGCATCACCATTTATGAATTTACCAGTACTGGCCAGAAGACAGTTAAGGTTCTAAATTGCTTGCAAGAGTTCCACAATGGGGGTAAGTGTATGCTGTACACAGGGATTACAACAGGTGCTTTTGAGTTTTGTTAAGGGGGAGGAAGCTGTAGTTTACTTACCAAGGAAAAAGGTAACAACTGCTAGCACAAAAAAAAAATCAGAGTCAAGAACTGAAACACAATTTCAGTAGCAAACATCACTCTTTACAGATTCCACCCTGCTTCAAGTGCATCAGACATAATCCACTCAACCCTTCCAATGGATAGTGCTGAAATTTTTCTATTACAGAACCAGAGGATCATTAAGGTTGGAAAAAGCCTCTAAGATCATCAAGTCCAACCTTTGGCTGATGATCAGCTGGCACTAAGTGCCACATCCAGTCACTTCTTGAACACTTCAGGGATGGTGACTCCACCAGCCCCCTGAGCAGTCCATTCCAATGTTTAAAAGCCCCTTCCACGGACAAATTCTCCCTTAATTTTTATAACCTTTTACTACTTAGATTACATTTGATTGCTAAAACACAAGAGAAATATTTCGTCCTTTCACAACATCCACAGTGAATGTCGACACTATGTCCTGTATAAGTAATCTCTCCACTATTCCTCAGCCATGATCGCTCCTGTATCTTCCAAACCCTTCCTTAGCAGTTTCCAACAACTCTGAAATGACATATTTACTGGTACTCTGGCCCACTGGCTGTTTGCATAGCATCACGCTCACAAAGTTAAACCACTAGCAAAGTACTGCTGTCCTGCTGCTGTACCACTCTGTTACATCATTTTTATAAATCCAATGCCTGAGACTCTGCTACAGGAAACCTACATGAGCCAAAAGGGACACATTCCAGCTCACAGGAGCCACCTGCTGCCAAGGGACTTGGGGCCCAGCAGTGACTGTCGGTGGCGGTGGGAGTGCTCAGGCAGCAGTTTCTCCTTTAACACAGGGATAAGTAGCATCAAGTGCGAGTGCACAGACACTTAGGTGAAGTAGCAAACATCTGTGATCAGAGAATCATAGAATCAGCTGGGTTGGAAAGGACCTCTGAGATCATCAAGTCCAATCCTTGATCCAACACTGATGCCACATCCAGTCTCATCTTAAAAACCTCCACGGATGGAGAATCCACCACTTCCCTGGGCAGCCCATCCCAATGCCTGATTACCCCCTCTGTAAAGAATTTCTTCCTAATATCCAACCTAAACCTCCCCTGGCACAGCTTAAGACTGTGCCCTCTTGTCCTACTGATAGCTGCCTGGGAGAAGAGACCAACCCTCATCTGGCTCCCCCCTCCTGTCAGGGAGTTGCAGAGAGTGATGAGGTCTCCCCTGAGCCTCCTCTTCTCCAGGCTGAACAACCCCAGCTCCCTCAGCCTCTCCTCACAGCACTCGTGCTTGATCTGTACATTTCAAGCCATGGGTAGTGCTATTTACGCAGGCTCTACTCACAGACCGGCTTCAGAGCTAAGGAAAGCACAGCCTTCACAGAGACAGGGACAGAAGCCCTCCTGGACGGCTGGACTGAAAGCCAAAGGGCTGAATCAGAACTTCGTGCAGAGAGGGTAATTTTCAGAAAGCCCAGCCCTTGGCCAAGCACATCTCTGCCCCTCAGTGACTTCCCGGAGGGGGCAAATGGCAAGTAAAGGAAGGAGGAAATTATAGCGGCCACAGGAAAAACAAAAAAAACGCTGTTACAATTTAGATCCCTTCAACGCCGGATTACACCGAGGAGGGGATGGAGGGGCCCCCACTGTGACCGGGCCGAGGGGGTCAGCGCCTCTGTCCCCGCACCACAGCGGGGCACGTCTGAGCCTCTGCCCCCGGCACCGCCACGCCAGGAGCGTGGTCCTCAATATCGGATTCGTCACCCGGTGTGCGACGAGCCACACACCCGAGACAGACGCGTGTGCCGTGTGCCAGAGCTGTGCGAGCCTGGGCGCTCGGTGGTACTGCACAAATCAAGCGCAAACACCGGACTTCTCCTGCCATTATTCACACAGAGCAATTCAGAGTCAGTGACTTCCCCAGTGCAGCCCCTCTGGTACAACTGGACAGTAAATTTCCATGCGAGTTACGTAACCCCTGCTGAACTTCTCCGCGTGTCAGGGGAAGGGTCTTCACCTGGCCAGGGCTCTTTTTGACCTCTAGGCGTGAGCTTAAGTATTATAATGAACATAATTCAGCTACAGGACACATGGACCGTGAGCATTCTGCCAAGTTAGCAAGGTATAC
>NW_016690278.1:2472187-2602110 GCF_001604755.1 Lepidothrix coronata | reverse complement strand
GTTAGGTCAGACGTCCTGTAAGGCAACTTTTCTTTATCTCAGAGCACACTAATCCAATTTCTAAAAAAAACAAACAAAGAAACAAACAAACAAAACCACTGCAGTGTTGAAAGGAAATAATAATTTCTTTTCACAGTGATGGTGTTTTGCAGAGATACAGGTACAAATGTAGCCTTATGGTTTTACAGCAGCTTTGAGCACGGTGCTGATATTAAAATTCAACGCCATCAAGCTTGTGCCGTCTCTGGGATGCTGCCCCACTGTGAATTTTGTTCTTCTACTGATTCCTTCTGTTGGCTGAGGTAAGTTTCAAAAGGACCCAGCTCACTAGAATTTGGCCTTTAATTTCATGTAACTAGTGTGAATTTCATTCTCTGCCCCACCCCTGCACCCCCTGGCCCTGAGACAGAGAGAGGAATTCTTCAGAAGACAGGATATACTGTTATAGGCAGGACATACCCATATACACCACTCAAATAAAGCAGAGTCAAGGGAAGTTATGAGAGCTGCTGCAAAGAAACAGATACTTTGTTTATGTGAAAAGAAAGTATATTTCTCAGGAGGAATCCATCCACGAAGATGAAGCCTGGGTTCTTCAAATCTTATCATTCTGTCAGTTTCTGAAGTTGCTCCTCTCATGCCAAAGTGCCTGTTGGAATAAGCTTTGGCCATGTCAAAAAGCAGTGAGTAAGTACATTTTCTCAGCCACTGCCTGTGAAGGCTTGGCCCAGAGCCACAAAGTCCAGAAGTCACTTCCCATTTTAAAACCAAATTTTGAGAAGCCCTGCAGCCAGCCAGGAGCAGAAAGAAGACAGAGTGAGAAGAAAAAAAAATGGGGCAGGAGCAGAGGCAGCAGCAAAGGAAGGAGCAGAGAAAGGGAGGCTTTTCACAGGGCATAAAAGCAAGCACACCTGGAAACAGGGTCTGCTGCTGCCTATTTTTCCAGCAGAGAGTGAGGGAGCAGGAGGGATGAGGAGAGGAGGAAATATGAGCTCTCACCTCCAGGGAGAGATGTGCTGGCATACTCCAGTGAAAAGTCAACTTACAGTGTGGAAGAAAAGGAGCATAATTGAAAAGGTTTTCGAGGCTGTCTGCGCTTTGCAGGGTTGTGCAGTCAGCTGCAGTCCTCCAGCTGTTAAAGCTTAAGGAATACTGTTTCTTCAGCTTGCCACCTGGACCTCCTCTTTCCACACAAGAGGTTCCCAAAGCAAACTGCAGGCAAAGGCTTTTGTACCCCTGGCAGACTGCTGCTAATGCCAGGGGCACCACTGCTGCCATGCCTGCCTTCATGTAGCAAGTAAGTGCTGGTGGATGGTGGGGTGCAGCATGGAGGACAAAAGGCTCTCTAAATCTGGTTCATAGCAAGAATTAGCTGCTGCCCTCCTAGTGGGCTCAACACCTTCTAATCCTGGTTTTGTGCTGCAGAGTGGTTTGCCCTCCTTACCTAGAGCAGGCCTATGCTCTGCACACACCGTTGTCTGCCACAAAGCTTGACGACCCCAAAAGGTGAGGTTATATGAAATCCCTGCCTTTTGGTAGGAAAGTGTCCTGGACTCCAGGGAAGTGGCATCAAATGCCCAGCTGATGGCACTGTGTCTTTGTCAGTCTGCCTGGTTAGAGGAGAGCAGTGGGTTACCTGCCTGTGATCAGTGCCTAGAAGGAATGCTGTAGCACCAAATGTGATCCATGACCTGTCATTTCTATGTGCTGGTTAACACCGGTTTGCTGAACAGGGTGCTGGAGACTTTGCAGAGGAGGAAGCTCCTGTGCCCACAGATATCACAGCCTGGGTGCAATGGAGCTAGAGGCTGTGGCATGGACAGCAATCCTGGCTCTCCTCTTGGGAGCTGTGGACAGCCTGAAAGCCTGAGGAGCAGCTGGTGACAGCCCCACATCTTCCTCCCTAGGACAGCCAGCTCCGACTACACCCCAACATCATCAGCACGTTTCTGTAAGGGAAGAGATGAACCCAGTCCTGTTCCCCTTCCCCACAGTGCCTGCCTGTCCTCGGGGGCAACATGAACCATGCTGCAACTAGCTGGAAACTTCCCATGCCCGTAGTGTCCTACTGGCTCCCTCCACAGGCACCGATCAGGGAGGCCACCCTGATCAGTGAAGAAGCTCCACAGCATGCTCTTTTAGAAGGGTGTGTGTGTTGCCAGAGACCTGCAATGGAAAGAAGACAGCTGTAGTGCCCAAGAAAGTGTCTGTGCACTGTGCACACCTTCCTTCACTAAAACAGGTGACTGCTGCTATTGCAATTTGTATGTGCCTGGTTTGAAGAGCCTACCATTTGCATATGATTGTGTGTCTGCTTCAGAGAGCACTAATGGATGGAGGCTCTGACCCTGTAACTTCTCAGATCTTGCAGTGAATTCTGTCTCTGCAGCAAAAGATTTGCAGCAGGAAAAAAAAACACAGCACAGTTGGGCTTGATGAGCCAAAACTCTCCTTAAGCACAAGAAGCTGGTGAGCATGAAACAGGTGTCCTAACCCTGACCTACACTTACTGGAACTGAAACTCAAAGGTAGCAGATCACCTTTGCCCCAAGCACTAATTTTCTGCTACCTCTTGGAGAGCAATGACCTCTGGTGCATCACCTTGGGTTTCAGTCTGATAAGCTCACTGGAGGAGGCAAGGACAGGGCCTGGGGGAGGTCAGGTACCGGCAGTGCCAGTGCCTTCTGCACCATCTCCTGACTCTGGGCTGGGCCAGTGGGGAGGGGAGCTTCTTATCTGTTTGTGCTTCTGGCAGCACCCACAGGATGGCTGCATCCAGTGCAGAAATCATGCCAGCTGTGTGGACCAGAGGCTGTGGTGGGGGACAAATGCTGACAGAAGTCAGCCCTGCCTGGGAGGAGGAGGGAGGTGGGAGGCACACAGTGTTGACATCTGCCAGAAGGTCACCAAACTGGCAAGGCTCCTTTAGGCAAGAGAGCAGCAAAGCTCACAGCAATCCTGGCACAGTGGGGAGTCGACCCTCAGGGCAGGCTCAGGAGGCAGGGGGGGCACCGAGAGAACAGGTCACAGGAAGTCACTGGAAGCCACACCACCCAGCTGCAACACCACATCTCATCTTAGAACAGGGCTGTCCAGAGCTGGAGCTGGCCCAAGAGGTGCCAGTTTGGACAGTGAGTACCACTGCTGGGGAGCTTCCAAACCCAAGGAGCGCTGTGCATCCATGTGTGCTGTGGGAAGCAGTGCACTGTCACACTGCTGTACATTGCCCTGAGCTGCTGGTGGGATCCGGCAGCCCCTGCTACCTCCATTTTCTAGGAGCTCACTCAAACAGTCGAGCATGGCCAGTTTGGTTTCCTGATCTTTATGCACAGGGGAAAGAGCAGACTCCTAGTGCCCCACAGGAATAAACATGGCTCAAGGCACACCGAGCTGAAGGCACAGAGGGTGGAATTATTTACAGAGGATACTGCAGAGCCCATGTGCTACTGGACAGCCCTGTCGCTTCTCCCGGCTGAGATCCACGAGGGGAGCTGTGGGCAGCCTAAAACCTTCACAGCTGGCATTTGTAACGATGCCCTCCTGGCTGTGCTTGGGGGAAGGGTATGACACAGAAAATTTTCTCATCAGCACAGGCCTGAGCACAAACATTCTGCAGAGAAATTGCTCACACTGACAGCCCCTGGTGAAAATCGCTTGCTGGCTTCTTTGTAATGCTGCTTAATAGAACACACAATGAGTTTCAATGAATATGCATTTCCTGTGATGCTATTTTGGTGTCAAAATTACTCTATCAGCAGCCCATTTAAAATGGGGTTATGATGAAGCACTGATCTTATTAGCTAATTGTGCTTGCTAGTCTATGGTTCTGTATCTCACAGCCACATTACAATGGTAAGCTGATGGGCTCTGTGGCCAGGGTACTTTTAATTCCCCCTGGATTTCATTATTGTGACTGCAAAGGAAGGAACAGAATAGCAGATGAAGCTGTTGCTGTTTAGGCTCATGATGCTGCCTATGCCTTGTACTGAGTTGTGCCCTTAGGCTGAGCGAGTTGGCAGGACTCATCTGGAGGAGTGAAAACAAAAATTTTGTATTTGCCTAGGATTTTGTAATAAGAAAAAATTAACCCTTTGGCTCAGGAGCAGCTGCTCTTTTTTTTCCCAAAAAGTAGGCTACTTCAGTGTGAAGTGCTTATCATTTTTAACAGTTTCCTCTAGGCAGTCTGCACAAGCACAGCACAGGTATATCTGCACCCCTTGCCTGATATGTTACCACTATCACAGCAAGATGCTCTGTGCCCTGGCCTGCAGCACTGCATCCTTTCTTAGAGACCTTCTTAACCTTTTGTTCTATCAGAACAGGTAGCAAGGACAGCTCTGCTCCCTTGCAAAAGTAAGACACCCAAGGGAGGGGGGTCTCTCTGAAAGCTCCTTCTGCTGCAAATCCAGTGACGCTCAGATTGCAGGGGCTCATTTGTCTTCATATGACTTTCCCAAACACCTCCATGCAAAATGCTTAATTCCAGCCGAAACCAACCTATTTTTAATTGCCAGCAGGAGCAGTTGTGTTTATTACAGCAGTTGTAATTATGAGCACAGATACTCACCCTGCAAAGAAACACACCACTGTCATCCTGCCCATAAGCATGGCTTGGGTCTTGGATCTCCTCTGAGCTTTCCAGCAGCCCACTTTTGAGGAGCTTCTACGAATTCTGGCATCTCATTACTGCTTATTGCTTTTTCCACATTGGCTTTCCCACTGCCTTTTCCCTGCTGACTGCATTTGTCACCTGATCCCTCCAGAAGGGTTAGCTGAAAAACATCTGCAGGATCTCAGTGGGGTGGGTACAGCTACAGGGTGCAAATCCAAGGTGCTCCACAGCAGCCTGGACACTGAACAAGGCTTTGCCATCAGTCCATTCCCTCCTTCCTCCCACTTCCTTCACTGTGTCATGGCTGGGGCCCTTCTGGAGGCCAACCACAGCTTGTGGCCGCCTATCAAATGTTCAACTCACTTCAAAGGAGTTGCTTTGCCCCCACAGCTCGAAAACTCAATGTGTGCTTTTTACTTGCCTTGTTATGTGCTATTCTTAAAGCAAGTTCAGATGGTGGTTACGCACGGGGGGGGGCCCTGGCCCACGAACATAATTATGTGAATTATTGTGTATAGTTCTCCTACCCCCTTAATTCAAGATTTGATTCCTTATTATTTCTTTAAGAGGCTTAACAGCTTTTCAAGCTGTGCATCTTCTGGGAAATTCAGACCTACAAACTCTTGTGCTGGTTGTTTTTTGGGGGGAGCAAATTATATTTTGATAAAGCTCTCAAGCTTCCTCTTCATCATAAACAGCGTGAACCTTACATGTACTTTTGGCAGGCTGGTCTCCTGCTGCAATGCAATACAGACCCCTCTGAGGTTTTCTGGTCTTTGTGCTGTCTCATGATGAACAGATCCAACACCAGAGCTTTCAAAGGCAAGCTGTGATGCTCCTTGCCTGGAGACAGTGGACTTCTGTGCCTGTAAGAAGGAGGCACTCCTCCGCATTCCTTCTACCAGGCCTTACAGAACAGGCAGCAAACTCATGCTTTGAAAACCCTTTACTTCCTCCAGCAGTGTTCCGACATTAGGTACTACAGTCAGGTTTTGTTGTTGTAATTTGTGGTAGTGCAATTTGGAGAGGTTTGAAAGAGACCCAGCAGTGCCTTTCAACAAGTGAATTTTAATTCTTGCAGAAAGCAGGCACTTCTAGTGGTGTTCCCAGCCTGGGATTTGAGAGATCTTGTTTCTGGTCTGGTTCTTTCACAGAGTGCTTTGTGCACACTTTGCTTCCAGTTATCAGAGGCTTAAAAACCAAAATAAGATTCTCTCAAGATACTCTTCTGAGACCTCCCTACTTCCCTGTGACTGACAGTGCTACTCTCTCCTTCTGTTGATGAAAAGTAAGGGCAATGAATCCTGACACAGAAGACTGTGGGATACTGAATTGCACCCAGTGCCAGGAAAGCTTTCACTGAAACCAGAAATGTCATAAACAAATCAGTAGATGACTTATGGTGACAGGAAGTCAGGATGACTTCACATATTTAAGGAGCTACCAAGACCCACTACAGGACCGGAGGGGGTTTGCTAGCAGAAGACTGAGCTTTCAGATATTTTACCTATAAGACGATGAATGAGTCTGAGGTGTTCATGTCTGTATTATTTCCCTTGCACCGGGAAACTTCCACTCGATTCACTGCCTCTTGCAGCTGCAGAGAGGCATATTTAAATCCCAACTTCACACATAGCCTTACCTGCCCGTTTAGTTCGTCCGTCCTCCTGCAGAATCTGAGTGCCGACTGGCTTTTAATGTACTTGGCCTTCATGGCATCCCCGTCTTGGAGGAAAGGGAGGCACAAAGACAGCACATGATGAGCCCCACGTGGACCAGCAGTGTGTTGGCCCCAGGCAGGTGTCCACATCTCCCTCTCTTACCTGGAAGCCCCTGGAGCAAAGACAGGGGGACATGGCAGGCCCTGCAATCAGGAGAGGTGGCTTCATCTGGCATTGCCAATGCCTACTGGATGTTTTTTGCCCAAAGTTTGTATGTAGGACTTCATATTTATAACTAGAATACAACTAAGAGCCATCAGAAAGGCAATTAAAACCAGGAAATATCACTATTTCTGGGATTGTGGCAGACTGGTTTGGTTTTTTGTTTGTTTGTGGGTTTGTTTACTTGTTTGTTTTTTGGTAGGGCACAGGGTTCAGTCCTGTGACTTCTTCAGAGGACTGCAGTGTAAAATACCTGCTCACCCATTTATTTGTCTTCCATTTGATTACTGTCATCTGGGATAGTGAGATAAAACAATTCAGTAGCTTCTGTCATAGGCTTTATTTCTAGATTTGATTGCTCCAAAAAATCAGAAAATCTGCCCTGGTGCTGGTTTTTCTTCCACTTTGTTTTTAGTGTACCTAAGGTAGAAAATAACTAAGCATTAGAGGGAGATTATGGCAGTAGGTGTCAGAAAAAGCTTTTTCAGGTGTTCTGTGTGCAGGACTGCAAGCTCCATCCATTTCACACATTCATAATTTAAATAGTAATTAGAAATTCTAAATAATCTCTCCCTGGGCACTAGCTAATCTTCATTAAACATCTAAATACCAGCGACTAAAACTGGGTCAGCTCCTCAGTGGCCTGTGGTGGAGGGAAGGAGCCGTGTCAGACTCCTGCAGCACAGGATCTGGCCTCACTGGCTCGGAGAAGGAGCCTGTTTGCTGCACACCAAATGCTGCACACAGAGGGGCCCATCCTCTACACGAGGCAGGAGAGCTCCTGCAGTGGCCAAGGAGCTGTGCTGTCTTGCAAGCAAGGAGATTGGTCCTTCATCTCCAGAGGGAGAGCAGGGCTGCTCAGGGATCTGAGGAGGCACCTGCCTGTGCTGTTCTGCAATTGCCGATGCCAGGGAGTGAGTCCCGAGGCTGGTGTTCACAGGTACATGCATACTGCATGCATAATGTCCTGGCAGTGGGAAATGCTGTGTGACTGAAGGACAAATCCTGCTTTTGCAGCTCCAGACCTCTGTCTCTAGGCCCCTGCTCTCCCATTCACAGTGTGAGCAGGATTTTCTTGCTCATTCCACCACCGTAGCCTGAGGTTTTCCTTTCAAGTCTTGTGTCTCATTCTGTCCTCCCTACATATACTTCTCTCGCTAGCCCTCTGCAGCCCGCTTGTAGCCCACCCCCACTCCCCTTTTTTTTTTCCCCTGGAGGTCATGAAACTCTTGTTTCTGAGCTGAGGGAATCAGCACCAATCCCTGCAGACAGTGCTTCAGTCCCTCACTGCTACAGAGGGTGAGGAAAGCTTCTGTTCTACAGTTCTGACACATGCAAAATCCAGTGGAAACCAGACAGGGTTTTTATAATCTGTATGCTATGTTATGCTTCCTTCCCCTAACACCTCCAGTGGTGAAGAAGGGTATCTCCAGAGTCCCTTCTGCTCCACACAGCTAAACCCACCCAGCCAAGCAGATTCACCATTAATAACCCATGAAACAGACACTCCAAGCCAAGGGGACATACCTTCAGAGGAACTGCGGAACACTGACATGCAGTAGGACTCTTTGGGTCCCCAGCATGGGACCCTGCCTGTGTGCAGAGGTCCTGTCTGATGGGCTGCCTGGTCCTTTTCATCCTGACGGTATTTACTGAGTGGCCACAACAGCATCAGTCTCCAGTTCAGAAGTGGCAGTGGTTTCCAGACAAAGTAAACCATCTCATGCAAATGCAGTGCTGAAGTGGTTTGCAGTGAAGAGTAATAGAAGCAAGAAAACATGGTTCAGTTTGGCTTACTAGTGTATTAAAAAGAAACTGGCAGCAAAGAAAGCAGAAATTTGCTGTGCCCATGGGACGGAGAGGAGAGTACAAGAAATCTTTGTGACTGCAGGTGCCTCTGCTGGTAAGATCACACAGGTACTATTATTGCTTCTACTCACCATCCATCTTTAGCTATCCAAGCTTGTTAGATTGGCTCAGCAGAGTGGGAAGCAGGTACAGGACCTTGCAGAACAAGGAAGTTGTCCCAAAAGAGGTGCTGCACTGGGATGTGCAGTTTGCATGGCTCGTAATACATAACAAGATTTCCATCATCCCTCCCTACTCTGCATTCCCCCATAGCTGTCCCTGTGAGGCAAAGCATACACTATTAGCCAGTCTGCTCCAGACAGCATCAGCAGTCCTGAGAGTCCCGGGTGTGAGCAAGGGACTCCTGTGCATGTGTGACTGCAGCCTCTCCCTTTCCACAGCAAAAGCTTCTCAACTGCTTCTGCATGTGACTGACCTTCAGCACACCCGGCAGGCTAAGGAACCTGATGATGGGTGAAAATGTTGGCTTAGAGGGGCAGTTTCCAACATGCTGGAGAGAAGCTGAGGAGCAGATGATCAGTGAGAAGAAAGACTGTGAAAAAAACCCCACCTTTGCTCTACAAAACTCCACTGGCACACCCATCTTAGGAAAACATTAAGCACCACAATGCTTCTCTTGGCACCAGGACAACATGTCCAGCATTATTGCTGCTACTCAGCTAAAGGGCAGGCACAGAACAAAATGAAGGCTGGGAAAACACTTGCATGGGCTCTGCTTGCTTCTCAGGAACTTGAGATTGTGTTGTTAAGAAGAGTTGGACTTAAGCACCCCGCATGGAAGACAGAGAAATTTCTTTCTTACTTAAAAGGAAAACTTTATTTTGATACATTAAAAAATCTATACATTTCTTAGACTAAAATACAGTTTTGCATCAGTATCCTGGCACAATGTCAGTTTACACAGAAAATCTAAGATTAGATCAGCACTGTTAATTTTTCTTCTCTTCCTGCATTCACAGCTTGCAGTATAAAACATTTTAAGTTCCCAAGACAACAATAAACAGTGTCACATTTACTTTTCCCATTTTCAAAGGAGGTGGCATTCCACTGGAAAAAGGAGCACTTGTTAGTTGATCTTGATTCAATGTAAATCACTAAGTCAGTCCAGGGATTTGATTGCCCTGTTAAAAGTATGAGTGAAGGAGGATGAAAAATTCGTTTTCAGATGAAGCTTTGATGGACTATGACAATGCAAGTACTGTCAAGCCTTTAAAATATGTTCAGAAGATTTTCCTTAGGGTAGTTTCTGTAATCAGCAACACAATCCATCATACAGAAATAATTCTTTTCTATAGGTATAGATTCCACCTTCATTTTTGCTCTGAAGAGCTCCATGGCAAAATAAAAGCAGGACACAGGGGATGTTGCTGTGAGATGTCTGAATTGGAACACGAATTTCCTTAACTATTGTGAAGATTCTGCAGAATATTTTCTACCTGTGAAATCCTACTCTCCATGGCTCCACCTAACCTTTGGCCTCTGCTTTCTAGCCCACATTAGAAACAAAGCCACCTTTCTATTTTCTACTCGCTCACTCCCCCAGGACGCACTACAGCATTGTCTGCAGCACTGTTTTCCAAATGAGAGATATTCTTCCTTTTCGGTTTGAGCAGCAGGGAGGGACCCAATTAATACTAACATGGACCACACATGGTATTTGAGAGTTAAAAACTGTGACCTCGGTGGAAACGTCAGTGCTCAATTTCTGCTGGGTTTCACAAGTAGTCAAAATTGCTAATCTCACCAAGTGTTTCTGGAATAATTCCCTAGCTGTCCCTATTTCCACTCAAGCCACAGAGGTTGTCCACTTGAGGAATTGCAGCTACCTATGCTGCCACATACTTAGAAAGGTCATAGCTGTCTTTAACATTACTGAAATAAGACCAGTTCTGTTCAAGTCAGCTGGTACTTTTGCTCTGAATTCTCCCAACTTTCATTCTAAGTGGAGTCCTACGTTTCTGTAGAAAAGTACCAAACGCTTAAAACACCGAATTCTGCTCATCACGCTCACATTCAATGACCTGACCTCACTGAGACAGGGGAGTAGAATCTGATGGGTGTTTGCTGGTTTTCTGCTAGTTCCCTTTTAGCAGATCTCTGCCAAATGAATGCCTCCAATAGTTTAGCCTCCAAATGGGTATTTTCAGATTGATTCATGCTACCAATTGTCCCTAGGAATGTTTTCATAATCCTAAAGTCTCTGAGGAGCTTCGGCTTGATTGCATCAGCTTGCGAACATTGCAAGACACATCACAGCTCCATCCCAGACCAGAAATTCTGCCTTTTATACGTGACCCATATCACAAGAGATAAGTTTCATCTCTTCTCTCACTTCTTTAAATATAAAAGAAAAAAATACCTTGAGAACAGTATTCGCTACAGAACACAAGAAATATAGATTTACTAGTTTCCATAATCTTGTTATGTGATGGAAATAACAGCCGAGATGAAATAGTTGAAAAACCATTTGGAAATGACATATTTAGAGTAAACTTTCATCATCTCAACAAAGAAGCTGAGTGCAAGAAATGCTTCAAATAAGTCTGTTGGGTCTTGTGTTGGGAAACACAAGGTTGGTGTTTTTTGTTTTTTTTTTCACAAAGATGAAATAGGATTTCTGTGTTGATAATGTGACACACAAGCTGTTCAAGAAACAATGGGCTACTGATACTTAGATTTAGTAAACATTATCTGCACAGGCAAAGCCATGATTTAAAAAACAGGAATGCTGTCAGGTACCTACTTATAAATCTTACGATTGTTTCTCAAAACGACTGTGCCATGTTCAATATAGCATGTAATATGCACTCTGAATCAAATGCTCACTGGATGACAAGTATATGTCTGCTACATGCATTTTATTCTGACTCTATAACATACATTCATAGAATACATCATAACCACTCAGAGCAAACTGCTAAAGTGCATGCCCTGAGGGCACATTAAATACGTTGTCTCCAACACTGGCTGCTCAATTGCCAGAACACTGATACAGAAAGGGCTCATTTTTGCGTTATATCCCCATTATGTGCTGAAAGAGTAAGAGCTAACATCCCCTGCTCCCTCCATGAAAGGGAGCACTGTGGAGCAGGCTAATTGCCTGCTGCAAAAAAAGCCCTTTCAGAAAGAAGTAACCACCCTGAGAAGATGCTGTACAGAAATGCAGGGAGCAAGTCTTGGATTAACTACTGGGTAAGTGGACCTGTGTACTGGGTTAGGCTGGATGGAGTTAATTTCCTTCACAGCAACCTACAAGGTGCTGTGTTACAGATCTGCAACCAAAGGAGTGTTTGATAACACAATGTTATCAATGTTACCTGTTGCTGAGCAGTGCTTGCACAGGGTGAATGGCCTTCTCTGTTTGTCACTCTGCTACTCCAGCAGAGTAGGTTGGAGTTGGCCAAAGAGGTGAGAGGGTGCACAGCCAGGACAGCTGACCTGAACAGACTGAAGAAATATTCCATAACAAATAAGGTCATACTCAGCTATAAACCTGGGGTGGTTCCAAAGTAGCCACTGCTTGGAGATTGGCTGGGCATTGTCTGCTGGTGGGAGATGGTAAGTGATTGCCTTTGTATCACTTGGGTTTCTTTTTTTCTCTTACTTAATGAACTGCCTTTATAACAGCGCTTTTTGTCCTTTCACTGCTCTCTCCCATCCTTCTGTGGGGTCTGAGCAAGCAACAGAGTAGCAGCTTACATGACAGCCCAGGGTCAACCCACCACAGCATTTTAACTGGGTTTTCCACTGTTAGTTCTCCCCTCTCCCTAATGCAGAAAGTCCTTCAGTTACTATGCCAAGCTAAGGCCACATTTAAAACCCCATCCTGTTTTAGGCAGCTGGGAGTTACGAGAAGGTTGAAGATGCAATTCTAAGCTGGCCATAGCATTTAGCCTAGCTGTGGAACAGCAGTGAAACTGCGGAAGAGATGGGTTGCACTTCTAACACAGTGATGGAGTGATATCATAAAAAAAAAAATCCTATCTTAGGACTTTAGCTCAGCACCTACTCCCCCTCTCATTGTCCAGGTGATATCCTAAATCACTGCCTCAGGAAGGTGAGAGGGAATGTGGTAAGATCAGTGGGACAAAGGGGAGCTGACACTGCCACTTGGCACTCCTTTACTGAAAGAGCAATACAGAAATGAGACCTAAAAGAACACAAAAAATAAATCCTCCAGGGCTGGAAGAAGCAATAAAGATTACACACTGCTGTTCAACTTCCAAATAAAACAGTGAGTAAAATAATGTGTAAAAATTTTAGCAATTTAAAGAATTGTATACTTTTTTCCCTTTGTAACCTAGCTGGTCTGAGGCTATGATACAGACCATCTGCGGAAACCAACGGCTGGGAACTGGTAATCCCACTGATTGTTTCTAAACCCAGATTGTCCAGTCTAAATCTCCAGTCCTCAAGCAGTACTTGGTTCAATTGACTTGCCAAGGAGATGATTTCTCTGTTTCAGCTGTCTCATCTTGCTCCTCCTGCATTGTTATTCTTGCTGCAGCATCGCTCTCTAGTTAGTCTAGACTGCTTCCCACAAAGCAGTCCACATACTGGCTTTAATAACCAACAGTCAAAAAAAAAGTATTGAATCCATCACAACTGGCAGAGCCCAGCACCCCTACTGCCAACATTTCTATAGCAATTTACATGCCAAAGTGTCCTCTCACTCCGCTATCCCCACTAGGACAGGAAAGCAGAGTCTCAATTTCTCCTGAAAAGTTGTCTCTTCAGAACTCTGTCTTCTGCTTATCTCCCTGCACAAGACAGGGCTGGAAGAGGGCAGCTTGTAGTTTGGTTGCAAATGAACTTCAAAGGACATTCAAAAGCTTTAAAGGGCCACTGGAAAATCTGCATGTGGATGGAATGCCTTTTTGGCATGACTTAAAAGCTCTGCATGCCAGATATACACTCAAGAGTGGTGCACACAATTTTATAAACACCATGTAAATAAAACAAATTTATTTTTAAGACAGGATAAACTGCTATAAAAATGGTGCACAGTCAAGTAATACAAAAATACAAAATTTGTTTCCAACTGCAGTCCTAGTTGCAATTACAGAGAAAAGTCCCCACTCAGGACTTCCAGTGAGCAGGGAACACAAACTTGTGGGATCAGTCGTGGCAGAACTTTTTTATCAAAATGCGCAGAATACAAGGCTTCTTTGATTAAGCACCTCCAATAGCCTCCAAACAAGAAGAAAATTAATTTTTCTGGAAGCAACTGGGTAGTACTCGATAAGTCTTTTAGCCTTGGAATCCAGTTTCTAGGATTCATCTAAGCCAGTTTTTAAATTTCTGGCGTGGTTAAACCCTCCTGATCTACACAAATATTGGTGTTGAGAGCCACTGCTGTCTTAGACACTGGTACAGCAGGAAGGTCTCCCCTCCACAAAAGTAAGACTGCTCCAGTGCTTCTTCTAGGCAAGTCTGACCTCTAACTTGCACTGAGAGGCCTCACCAGTGCTCCAGTCTGAATCCCTAGGTTGAAGCTCTAGCCCAGTTAGCACTTACACAGATGTGTAAGTTACAACTTCAATACTTAGAGAGCCCTTCTGATGTTAGTGGAGGTACTGATATGGTTCACTTAAATGAGTGTCTAAGTGCTTCCAGGACTGAGTAATTCTGTCTCTCTGCCTCCCCAGCAGCTATCCTTTCTACATGTACCTTTATTTTCACACCTCTCACATAGTTTGGGGTCTGTGATATGAAAAGTGTAAATCCTTCTTTTAACTGGCTTACCGAAAGAAAACCTACCAAATTTAAGCTATCAAATGCCTTCTGGAAGCAAAAGTGAAATATTTTACTATTGCCAAAAGATAAGAGCACTAGTTAGCTACATGATACTACATAATTGTTTAAATCTTCAGCAGCGATTTGGAAGTCTGATCCTCTGACAGGAAGCACAAATAACTGCTTATTTACTAAACCTTGATAACATGAGTTGTGCATGTCTCTACCTAGACATACCTCTCTACTCCATTACAAAGCTTCTGTAGAAAGACTTTTCTCTTTCAAAAGATTTTCTTGAATGGAGTGATCGTACCATTGAGGCATCGTTTATTTGTAGAGAGCTTGTATTTAGTGCAATAAGTTTAAAAATTCTGCTCTGAAATATTAACTTTACATTAACAAAAATAGTTTTCTTAAAAAAATTGTAACAAAAGGAATATATAGCATAGACAGATCATGAATTCTTAGCAAATACACTTAAGCATTTACCATTACAATAAGTTGAATAATTGAATATTAGCATTCATATCTGGCGAGCTTCCAGACTGAAAAGAAATTTTGTACTACTACTAATAATAAAAAAGCATGTTCTCTTGTCATTATTTAATAACTTCAGATCCTGGCAGCTACACTTCCAAAGAAATGTTTCTCTGCCCTTTCCCGTTTTAGCCACCCACTACAGTACATACATATATGGATCAAACAACAGGCAAGGAATGATCCCTTCTACCTCCCAGAGCTCTCTGACATTAAATGAAATGAAGCATACAGTACTTTTTTATGTACAGTAGTACAGTTCATTTCTCTTCCCCTCCTCAGCATCTTTGTATCTAGTCATGAATTAATCATGAGTATGGCTAAGACTGAGCTTTAACAATCTGTTATTTCAATTGCCCATATGCAGAATCCATACCCTTCAAAGGAACACTGCTGAAGTGTGAAGGAGGTTACTGAACTCAAGGGGAGGATAGAGGGCAACGGGTATGAGGGGCAAGTAGGGTAAAGCAGGAAGTTGATTGCATATAAAAATTATCTGTCCCCATTTTGTAGGTTCTGTTTAATAGGAGATGCAAGGGCTCCCACACACCTGAATACCTGAGGAGTTGGTTATTGAGATGTCTGATACTGGTAAACAAAACTGTGCCCTGCCAGGGTTGTAAAGTAAAATAACTGCTTACAAACCAATTTGAACTGAATGAATTCTCACTGAAACCACCTTCTGAAAAACTAAATTTAAGACTTTTCTTGATTTCAAGGTTTTCTGTACATGTGACTGTCCCAAATTTAATGCAAATTGAAAAGAAACTAAACAAGTAAAAGTCTCAGCAGATTAGCAATGTCATGGGAAATCTGTCTCTAAACCCAGTCATGATTTCAGATTATCTTTACAACGATACCTCCTCCAGATTGTAAAATACCAAGCAGATAAGAATCAACATTTCCATGACCACAATCAATAATTTAAGAAACGGAACAATGATAAAGCTGCTTGTAAAAGCCACCCGTATGAAAAGAGTACATGTTTCACAAAAATAATTGTTAAAAAAAGTTTTAAATCCCTGTTCCTTTTCTCTGATTTTGGCTGTTTATTTATATATATATATATATATATGTATATATGTATATATATACTGTTTTGGAATGTCAATGGGTTCCAATATGGCTGGCTAGTTTCAAGATGAACTTGCTCCAGAGGCCTAGAAAACAAAGTCATACAGTACAGTCTTAGACAAATGCCAAAGGACAAGTAGAAACTGAGTCAAAGGGGTCGCTGGAAGCCATAAAGAAAAAAGTGTGAAAAGGTGTTTGTTTTTTTTCTTGTGCCCTGATACAAGAACAGAAGGTCCTAAATGTTTCCTCGTCTCTGCTATTATTACCTACTTTAAGTACAACTCCACTTAGGGTGTTTCACTTTTAGAAATAATTGTCATATTCTAAGAAATATATGCATTTCAAGGGTACAGAAGCAAGACAGTAGAGATTCTATTTCTAAAAGAACAGGAAAAATAGTAGTAGTAATCTAATTTTCAGACATGCAATTTCGAGACTATGGGCACTACCATTACAGAATAGACTTATGAATGGTTCTATGCCAGACATAACTGAGGCCTTTATTGACACTTTGGGGAAGGTATCAGAAATTTAATGGAGGTAACCACTGTGTCCCATCCTTGTCAGGAAGTGAGATCCTAGTATTTCAAAACCCACTCAACTGGAGCTGAATGCCCAAAAATGGAAAGCCACTTGAGAAAACAAGGCCCAATCAGTTCCAAACAAAACAATCACATGAGCAGCAGAACTGGGAGTAATTCAGCAGGTGACTCCCATGCTGAGCCCCAAGTGCTCAGCATCTTCTGCAGTAGTCCTATGAGGACTTTCAGCCAGTACCAGGCTCAAGTGCCTAGAAACAAGTTCCTACAAGAATAACACCACCCTTGACTTGCAGGTAACTTTGTTTGCCCTTTTGTAAGGGGCGAGGTGAATAAAGGTTTTTCCCATCCAAGCTTTAGGCAGTCAGGTACAAAAGTATAAGTAGCGGTCTGTGATAGTACCGACAACAGTGTAAGTGGAAAACCACTACATAATAAAATTTTGAACTGAAATTTTTGTGCATGTGACTAGAGGGTTTGCACACCCAAAGTCTCAATAATTTTTAATGGCACATTTGCATCTACAGCATTTGGATCACTCTGAAAATCCCGACATTAGTGTCTGTTTGAACAGCTAGAATTACTCCCAGAAGAAACAGTAAATGAGCATAGAATTAGTTTTTCATATGTATAAACACAGCAGCATTTAGGCATAAGCAAACCTAGAAACTGGTATGCCATAATGAAATAGCAAAACACGCAAAGCTACACATCAGTCTATAGCAGGAACCCATTCCAGCTTGTTCAAAAAAGTGCTCATGCAAAATGGCTTCATGTACATTGTTGAAAAAAAATAAATTCTTCTGTTAGCATACACTTATTTAGATTCCATTTGGTTAAAAAATTATCCCCATAGTATGGAAATGACTCAGACCCCAAACGCTCTGAGAAAGTAATGGCAGAAAAATATTCTATTTCACAAAATCATATTGCACAATGACAAGTCGTACCTTGCCCAGACTGGCTCTCCATTATACGCTCTCTGTTCTCCACCTTCCAAACTTATCCTCCTATCTGTTATCTGTACCATGTATAGTGTTCCTTATTCCAGGCTACTCAGACATGCAATGCCTTCCTAACAGGCACACCATAAGTAAAACAGGCTGCAAAAGCATAAATGATGCATTGTTCACTGTCTGTGCATCTGACAGTGTGAGATGGAAAGAGCACACAAGAGACAAGCAACATAAGTAGTTCGCAATAAAAACAAACAACTGGGAGAAATGTCATTTGAGCAGGTTGAAAGGAATCACTGTATCCAATTCCTTGGCATGGTGTAAGATAATTTGGTGAGGGCTTTAAATGCCTGGTCCTACTTTGCAACAATGGCTGCGCTCAGTAGTGTTCTTCAGGCTTTTGCAGTGAATGTAACATGAGCAAAAATTGTTCATCTCAGGGCCGAGAAGAGATTAAAGTCAGAATAGCCCAATGAATTTCAGAGCCACCTTATTTTTAGACTAAACAGTAACTGGGGCTGTCTGTGTACACCACATAGCATGCCTCATGAATCCTAATGAAATATACTGCATTTGTTTCATATGAGACAGTTCCTTTCATCTTACTTTTACAGGAGATGGTCTCAGCTGTGACAAAAACTCTGCCATCCAGGTGATAGGCAAGCTCACAAACAGAAAAAGCAGAACATCTTGAGTGATACAGAGAACAAAAACTTCTCCTGAAGAAGTGCAGTCAGTAAAGACAAAGAGGGAGAAGAAGTAAAAGTGAAACTCTTGGAGGATCGCCACCTCCTCATCTGCACCTACCATTGGTTTTAGCTCTCTGCTCTCAGCTCCACCTCCCCGGCCAGCTTCCTTCATAGATTTCCTACTATTCTCCACAAACTCCTGAAAAACAGTAATGAAACGACAAGTGCTCTCTTAGCACAGACTCTAAAACATCGTCTCAAGACAGAACTTCAAGATGCAACTGCTCAAAACATCAAGCCCATCTGCATGTCTTGCTCAGACTTGACCATGAGGTATCAGAAAAGCCTGTCAAATATCCACAAAGGCCTCCCTCATTTAATTCTGGAAGCCAGACAGGTATTTGCCTGGTGTGCTCTTACAACTTTTCCATGTACCACGCAATGCTCTCCTTTATGGGGAAAGAAGATAAAAGGCTGGCTGACCAAAAAAAACCCAAACCCACAAACCAAAACCAAAAACCAAACCCACAACCAAACCACAACAAACCTCCCCCCAACACCATCCTAGTCTCAGCTATTACATTGTAGCCTGTGAACTGTGTGTAATTTCAATCTCTTAAATTTTTCACCAGTACAATCTCATTTACGAAGATTAGCTAAACTAATTCAATTTTACACAATTTTTTTCGCTTGCAGGCAAGCATTCTGCAGCAAATTTCAGTAAACTTTAGCTGCTCGTGTTTTGTGATATTGACTGCACGACTAAAGAAACCTACAATGCTTTTATGGTTTATTGGTGTTTCTTGCTAAAAAGCAACTCATCAGCCACCACTTTATTTATTATATACTCTAGAGTCTGTTGTGATTTACCAAAAAATCAGCACCAAAATTCTCAGCATGGTTTTCCCACAAGCAATCAGAAAAAAAATTTTCTATGACTGAGAAGTCATAAGAATCTTCCTCTAGCCCACGCTTGGTGGGGCATTTTACAGAGACATATTCTACAGCTGCTACTTAAAAACACTCTCAAGAAAACTACCTACTCAACAACAAAGTGAAGGGTTTTGGAAGCAGAATTCTTACAACTTTGTTTCTAGCATAAAGCCTACGTATGACAGACAGTCAAATTCTGGTTGATGTCTATCTGAAAGAAGTAAAACTCCACTGTGGTCATCATCTATGTGTAAGGTAGAATACTCTGATATTTTTCCTCTTCCCTACCCAAAGAGATGTCCTTCTTAGGAAAGCACAAAACCAAGCCTTTCCCTCTTGTTCTGCTTCTTTCTAATCTGCAGTGTCATTTACAAGACATGATACCCCAGAGTATGATTCTGCAAGATGACTGCTCATCTAACAGGCAGCAAATAAAAGCCAATAACAGTGAAACTAAGGGAAGGAAGCATCATCACTTATCTGATGCTCATCAGACTACACTGTTTGCAGGTCAAGCCATGAACAAGGTGGCAAGGTAAAAAAAAAAACAAACAAAACATTAAACCCAGCAAGTGAATTCATTCCACTGTCAAAATACCTATTTTATGGAACCAGATCCTTAGACTTTGAGAGCAAGAGGAAACTTACCATGAGAACTTTATCCATGTAGAATTCCCTCCCAGGACTCCCATCGTTGTATTTTGTATCGATGGCAAAACATAAGAAAAGGACATCAACAACCATTTCATAAATAGAAAGGAAGCAGTGAGCAACCAGGAATGCAAAGAGGCAGACAATGATGAGTGGCAGCACCCAGATGGTGTAATCTCGTTGGTAATTCAGCAACATAACGCCGGCCAAACCTGTGCTGCAGACAATCAGGACCTGAAGAAGAAAACAGTAGACAACTCTAATGGCAGAAGCCTTTTGATGTTTTTTGGTTGGTTTATTTTTTTAAAGCCAATGTGCTTCTTGGCCTGCCAGGGCTAGAATTAGGGGTTACAGATACTAGTGGTAACAACATCTTTACCTCCTGGATTCCCCACATCCCCGATTATAAATGACATTTTATCCATTGATATCAGAATTGTTACACATCCTTTAATACAAAAGGTATTTTTCAGAGCAAATTATATTTATATTCTGCTGTCATAGTTCTAGTTTTATAGAACATTCCTATAAAAAGGAACTTTATCCTGTAATCTCTAAAAGCCCCACAACCTGATGCTACCAATCCCATGCAGTTGGTTTTGTTGGGGGTTTTTTTTTTTGGGTTGGTTGGAGGGAGAACTTAGGTCTTAAGAGGATGGTACATTTTCCATTTTGCTGCTGGAAACAACTTCCAAACTTGTGTAGTCTTTATCTCACTTCCATACAGGAGAAAGCAGACCAGAATTCATGTGAGGCACTTCATGTAACAGTCTCCACAGAATTATACTTCATGTGAGGCCCTAACAGACATTTCACCAGGTACCAGTTTGATTTTGGCAAAACCAAATGGACTAAATTGTTGTGGCCACTTAACTTTTTGAACATTTCTGAGTCTATTATTATGAACTGCAGCTAAACATAAAATTGTAAAATAGGTCAGCTTTTATGAAAATACCATTTTGGACTGGTAGAGGAGATGCTGGCAGCCTAGCATTGATTTAGCTGATGGTATTTTTTACATGCTGGACACTGTTCATTTTAACATTTCTGTCACCTGTGCATTTTTCTAATAATCTGAGAGACTGGGGGGTGTTTTCCAACTCCTCCACAAAAACTGCATTATGTAATTTCATGTTCTCCCAAGCACTTATGTCTCCCTTATGTGTTTATTCCTTCTCACATCTTACTGACTTAGTTACTGGATTCAAAGTTCAGCCCACTGTACTCTGACTTAACAGAAGTAGAGGAGTGTAATAAGAAATACAGATGAGTTCAACCACTATCTGAATGCTTAGGCACAGGTGATTTAAGTAGATTGGTATTAATTGTTTTAGTAAATAATGGCATAAAATCCTTCAAAGGATAGAAATACTACACTTTCCATAAAGTGTGTCTCCATCAGTTGGAGACCCAAAAAGCTGACTGACCACAGCAACTATTCTAGTCTCCTTTTAATTATCAGAGTAGAGGTAACTTAGTTGCTTAGGCTGGCAATTTCTCATAGCAGGCTTTTGTACAATTTGATCATAAAGGTGATCAGTAATGTGTCAAATTTTCAACATAAGCCTGGAGAGCCCTTACTGAACAGAATTTAAAAGAAATGCTTCCTCTCCTTAGAATTCTACATTTTAACCACAAAATCAAACAAAACCCTAGAACTTCTAAACACTTTTCTCTTGACTCCTTAAAAAATAAATCATGCAAAAGGTGACATAATCTTCAGGTATTCCTCTCTAGTCACTTTTACTACATGTCAGTACATCATTTGTTTATCCTCTCTACTCTACAAAGCCCCTCCTAATGGGATGCAGCTGGACGTGATAAGTGCACACTAAGAAACAGGATTTTTAAGGCATTTTGTGTTTGGGGTGCAGCCATTGCTAAAGAAAGCTTGCTTGTATGTAGGTCTGTAAGAACTGTATACAGCAGACATACCTTTCCTAGGAACAGCATAAAATCTCCAACTGTGTTTATGGCAGCCACTCGCAAAGCGTTTTCCACCAGGATAACAAAGGCATCCTTTGCTGAGGTGCAGAAATTGGTGCTGTTGATAGCTGTGGCTGTGTATGCATTCTAGGAAAAGGAGGTTGAAGACTTATTCATAGAATCATCAGGTATTTCAGATGGAGGGTGGGGAAGGTGAGGGGGAAGATACAGCTCCTGAGTAAGTCACATTCGTCATATGATGTTAATGAACCAACATTCCCCTGAGAGTTGTTGAATCAAGCAATATAGAGCAGCTGACAGAAGACTATACGAGGTAAAGAACTGCTATTCTTCTTCTCCTTTGCTCATAATTTATGCATTAACTAGTTTTTTCAAAAAAACCTCATTAAACAGGATTTGCAATTTCTCTGCAGAAGGAGGTGAGCAGTGGCATAGCTACAGAAATTAAGTAGTTAGAAAAAAATCTGGAAATACAAAAGAGTCTGAGAGTCATACAAGTCAAACAAGATAATTTCTAGGTACTGCATTCAAGGTTAGTCAGGACAGTTTTCAAGGATTACAATGGGGTTTATTAAATGCTTTCTTCTGATTTTATCTTCTATATCTCCACAAGCAAAAAAAATTAACAGTGAAAGAAATGTTAGCAAGATATTTATATATATACACATGAGAGATGGACTATAGGCCTATAAACCCATTTTTACAATGGGTCTGACCAGCCAGCGTGTTGCAACTTGCAAATTTTCTTCCACTTTGTAGATGATGCTGACGATTTGATGTTTTGTACAGTTTCTGCATTGTGTGAATCTCAAATATTACACCTAAAAAGCTTCATTCTGTTTTCACAGGAGACACATTTTGAAATTCAGACGTGGTTCTACTGAGTAGACATATGGGAAACATCTCCAACCACTACACAAATCGTTATAAAGTTGAGATACCATGTTCACAAAGACGAGTATTGGCTATTCTTTTGTCTTTGTTTACATTGCAAAGGTCAATGTAGTATTTGCAGTGTAATTTCAGTAATGAAGACAAGACTGAAATACTGTCATTCAAGTTCAGTTCCCAAGTACAATACATTATGTGTCAGCCTCAGACTGCAACCTGGGAATATATATACTATTATCAGCCCTTATATAAAACATGAATATTGAAAATCTTACCTGATTTAAGTATGTCAGGCACTTTTCTAGACACCAAAGGCAGCAGATGCAGGCTTTAAGCATACAGCGAGCACAAGCATTTTCCTAGGAAAGCACAAATTGTGGGAAAACAAAGATAAAGAGTAAAACCAACAGATCTTAAGAAAATAGTATTCCTTCGTGTTTCAGTAACCGATACTCAGATTGCTAAATTAAGCAATCCATATCAGTCCCACGGTCTTTTAAAGATTCAATATTCACAGAGCCACAGAACGGTTTGGGTCGGAAGGGACTCCCCCCACCATGGGCAGGGACATCTTTCACTAGGCCAGGTTGCTCAAAGCCCCATCCAACAAGCTTTTGAACACTTCCAGGGATGGGGCTTCTCTGGGCAACCTGTTCTAGTGCCTCACCACCTTATAGTGAAGAATTTCTTCATTACATCTAACCTATTCCAAAACGAGACTTCAAGCCTCCCACACCGATCAAATTAACAGGTCAACACACCAGGCCTTAATTTTCAGTAAGAAAATGGAACCTATTTCTCTTACTTTTCCTTTGAGTTGTGTTTGAATATACATTAGAATCATTCGTGGTATCTTCACTAGTGTGATAATGAAAGACCCCTTTGCTACTGTTCCTAGGTGGTAACAAACAAGGCGATTAACAGATGCCAGAATAGGAGTAAATGGCAGATTTCTTTTCTCCCTGTTGAAAAGAGAAAAAAAAAATGAAGTAGAACGGTCAGTATGTATGTGGTACCATCTAGAAGTGCTATAAATTTTCAATAAAATAAGGTGCAAAAGGAATATATTATCCTCATACCAGCTTTCAGGGTGTATTGTTCACTCCACCTTGTGTAACTCACAGATTTGTCTCCAATGGAGAAGTAGGACTAGAATAAGGAATCAGTATGTCATATGGGTAGTGTGGTGGTACATCCCCTTCTTCCCCACCCTCTCTGGGCTGCACTAGGGTCTCAGAAATGCTCGTTAGGCCTTGGCAAAGAGCACCTGGGCTCAGCTCCTCTTGAGTATATCAGAAACACTGTCTGCTCCCAGGAACCTGTCCTGTCTAATGAGCTCCTGTTTTTTAATGAACAGCTCTAGAAACTTGCTTTTTGCGCCTGAATAACAACCTAAGTGGAACAACATTTTTGTTATTGAACTTTCCAAGAAAGTTACCGACCCAAATTGCAGCAAGGATGGAAAATTCCTGTCACTAAAGCAAATGCTCTTGCAACCCTACAAACTCCTGTACCACAGCTGTCTGTGACCAGCAATCTCCCTCTGAGTGGGATGCTTTTCAGAGCCACAGAACTCCCAAGTTTGGTATACTTGGAGGACTGATGTCAAGCGCTGCCAGTGGAGCCTGGGCTGATATCTCCACTCCTCAAAGCTCAACCTTTGCCAGCTGAGAAGATGCAAAGGCATCTGATGTGAGAACTTCAGTGAACCTGGGGGGAATTTTTCACAGGTAGATACCTTGTACATACTGCTTTAGGTCTCTGCGTGTGCAAGTGTATGTACTATGTACTACAAGTGTTATACTGGTCAGTAAGTTAGGCCTCTAAATGAGTTACTGTTGTGCTTATAATAAATTCTACAGAATCTTTTGCTAAATTGTTTAAATTAGGCTATTGACTAAGTGATTTTAAGTGCTGTTAAAACCTCTAGGCCTAAACTGCTGGTTAAGTCCAGGGCTAAATTTGGCAAGGCGGTCTGCTCTGAACCTTGTGACTCAGTGGGAGGGTCTCCATCATGCCTTTTTATCCATATCCTTTCCCATCCTTATACTTTTTCCTTCCCCAGCCTCTGCATAAATAATTTTAGGTTGATTTTAGTTTTAGTTTGATTGATTTTAGATTTTTAGATTTTTTCCTATTTTTTTCTCTGTGTGCTTTAGCCATCTAGTAGAGTAGTAGAGTGAACCTTGTCAATGATTTATGTCACACTTTTACCTTTATATTAAAACTACTTTTGCCAATACCTTTGCTGGTGATTCTTTAAGTGACTTAAAACACTAACTGGTGATAGTTAGTTTTACTAGCATTAGCTGCATTACCCACTATTAACACCTAGCAGTTTCTATACAGTTACATTGCAATTCAAATCTTACAAGGAAGTGAGAAACAATGCCTTCTACTTTTCTCCTGTTCTGTTGGAGATCTTCATGTAGACTTTGGAGAGGATGTAACTAACTTATTAGGTAAATTCTTTTTCTCAGACTTTTTGCATTTCTGATTTAGCTATTATGTCCTCAAGACCCAGCTATTATGTCCTCAAGACCAAGTGCTGGGCCTTAAACAAGTTATTTAACCCAATGCAGCTAGAGTATTTTTAATTTATCAGAAGAATACTCACTTTCATGGTTTGAAGCTAGTCCTTCTTAGAATGTTTATTTTTCTTTCCTACCAAGGAAGCCAATTCTGTTTCTCTCTTAAAGAACAGCTCTATTAACCATTTAAAGAATTGCTCTTCTTCTTTATTAGAAATAAGAGCAGGATAATAAGCATATTAAAGGAACATGTGCTACACATTACAAAGATAGAGTATCTCCCCAGCTCGGGAAGAGATGTGACTTTCATTCAGAAAAGATAAAAAAGTACAGCCTTCATTCCATGAAACTAATATCTGCATAACTTAATCCTGAGATGTTAATGATTAAAATAGGTTAACCCTGTATTTTCTTTCAGTTGACTTTTAGAGCTGAAGGGGTGAGAAGCCAAACTCTGCTCCTTGTTGGGAGTAGAATATGCATAAATAGTTTGAATCTTACACCCTGACAACCTAAACACTTCCTTGTTTTCAGGTAAAAAGTTTCAGGTTCCTCATTATCAGGGCAGAGTCTGTAATTCAGAACACTTTGAGCTCTGTTATTGCCTGAGTTGAAAGAAATCCATCTGGCTCAGGTGAACGAACAGTGAACTTATACAAAACATTTCTCCATGGATAGCTTCATCTCATTTGCGGTGGAAAGTTGCTCATATGCAAAATAATGGGTCCAAATTAATGCCTTTTCCCTTCTTACTAAGTCACTTTTTAGATTATGATTGTACCTTAAAATGCAAAAAGAGGATAATAGTAGAGAGAAATGAGTATTTACTAACTTAAAATAAGATTCCTGTTATGGAATTATAGGGTATGGTTAAAATAAAAGTCATTCACCCTCAGGTGTCAGAAAATACATAAACTTACAGATGAAGCATACATGTTGCTAAGCAATCTATTTCAATGCAATGTCTTTCTCCTTCCTCTGTATTTTCCTCACTCTTCAATCTATTTTAATTATTCACAAGATTACATCCCTGTAACATCTTGTAATAATTTCATAGATGTATTTCATTTGTATACTGGAGGACTTAATCATTAATAAAACAACAGAATTTCTGACAGCACAGTAAATTTATTCCTTGCCTTTGATAATGTTTAAAGAGTAGGGCAGAAAAAGGAGTCAAATGTAATTCAGGTAACAGCCTCAATTAAAAAGACAAACCAACTAAACACTCATGATCTGAATTATGCCACTTGAAAAATACCTGCATACATACATACAGCATTTAAAAACATCTATTTTTTTTAAAGAACAGACTCTTAAAAGCACATGGCAAGAACAGAGTATGGTTGCTGGACATCAGTACAGCATGAGTTCAGGATACTAATGCTCTTTTTCACTTGGGGATAGCATCCCTCCAATATCTATATGGTTTTCCCTTTCTTAAGTAAACTACCATTGCTAAATACCTTGCCAATGTATTGTACTCATGCTGTTCTTTATTCAGAGGAGTTGTATTTATATTGTTTGGAAAAGACTTTGAGAGCATCTGAAATAAAATTAGTTATCTAGTCACTGAACAATGATGTAGTGGTTTGTGTTTTTTTTTTTTTTAAAGAAACATATGAACTACTAGAATCTACAATGACATGTGGAGAAGTTTCATTCAACTGTATCTCTCCAAAGTAAGTAATGGTGTACTTTCTTCTTTCCCTTACCAAAAATAATGCCATAGTTCTGCTCCACATACCAAAATTTAATATATCAGATCACCAAAGTACCATTTATTCTCATGAAACACTAACAAAGCATCTGATACCAATTTTTTTTTTCTGAAAAACCTGGGTCCTAAATGGCTATTTAAGCCACATATTAGTGACTTATTAAAGATAAAATTTTAAGCAATATTAAATTCAAAATGTTTTCAGATACTAGAGGCTAAATCTAAGTCTGCAATTCTGAAATTAGCTCTGTAAAGCACAATTCTTGCTTTGTAAAACCATTGCCTAATAATTAGTATTTCTTTCTTGGACAGCCAGCAGATACATGCAGAACAGCCAGCACGAAGTACAGCCCTGATACACAGTTTAGTTCACAAATTTAGCAATGAAATATGGAGCTTTAATGCACATATAGTTCATATCATTTTTTATTTTTATATAATCTTGACATAATCAATATGTAAGTGATGAATCTAATAAGACCTCAAGTAATCCTGTGAAAGAAAGAATAATGAAGATCAATGAAGCACTGTAAATAATTTAAAGGGCACTCTTTTGCAATTAAAATAATAATCAGATGCTGTCAATATTTTTTTAATCTCTACAGAATTTATCAGCATTAATTATTAGCAACACAGATGACCTTCCAGGTGCATCCTGCTTTGTAAACAACCATCCATGCCTGTACAACGTGCACAAGTTACAAGGCAAATGAGACTTCAAGTCCTAAATGTCAAGGACACCATCTATAATCGGCAAAACACGTATTTTAGGACTTCATGTGATTTAAAAAGAGTCAAGACCATTTAATGACTCCCCAGCTTTCATGACAGAAACAAGTATTCTCCCCAGGACCTCTGTCCCTCATTATTTCTGCAAAATCAATGTCTAGGCAACTCCTGGTAGAGCTATCTAAGTTGTCCTTACCTTGTAAAATAGTATGTCACAACAGCCCCTGCTACTGTCATCTGCTGACAGGCTAGGATAAACTCGCTGATCCAGATGAGTCCTACTGCATGGTACCACCACATGTATTTCAAAGGACCTACCATCCGAAATTCGACAAATCCTTCTTCATTTGGGACAGGACTACCTAGAAATAAATGAGGGTGAAAAAAGAAGATGGTGCTTACATCAGCCCATAAATAAGGAAGCATATGGCATTAGCAGGTCACAAGCAGTTACAGCAGAACCCACCCAGCTTCTACTAACAGTTTTAAATGTCACGTTTAGGAAGATCATTCTTAAAAAAGATACAGCTTTTGAGACAATCAGTATAATGGCACTTGAAAAAAGCCACAAAAAATATTCTGAGCATGCTCAAACTCCTGCAACACTTCCTTTAATTTTCAGCCACATGGTGAAAATTTCCACAATGAACCACCATCACATGGCAAAACTCCCTATAGTTAAACATAATAGAAGCCTACTTCTTCAGTCATTCTTAATTTGAGTTTGCTGCTCTATCGGTATTATTCACACAGCAAGAATCAATATTAAACTTCATAGCTCCTTACATCTATTTGTCAACACTAACAATCACTTTTGCTTTCCTTATGGTAAGTCTTTGTACAAGTATTTCAACAATGTTTGCAGTTCTAAAGCTATTTACAGACATATGGAACAGCTGTAGAGATTCTAAACATACGATTTCATACATTCAGAAATTCACTGACTCTTTGTCTAATGTGAATAGCAGTATCACATACAGAGACTGACAGTATATTCAGAACACTCCTAACTGATAACAGTGAAGATAATGAGTGTATATAAGCTAAAAGGATAAATTAGCTTTTACAGAATCAAGGCTAGTTGAAGGGTTCTGTCAGTAAAATATAATATCAGACTAAATTCTGCTACAAATTTAGTGCCCGTGCAGTGACCTGACTCAGAGAGTGAAGCACAGGGCTGAGACTTTCAGAGCCCAACATTTTCTGCACATCACACAGCATGTAATGAAAGCTAAAAATTTCAACAGTAACGAGAACAAGAACACATGAAGTGTTACCTCCAACCCTCACTAAAGAACTCGGGATATGAAAGATACTGATATTGTATTATTGTGAAATAGCTTTGTGACCTGAAACTCCGCTACTTTTGGATCGGCAATAAACAACACATTTCAGAATTCTTAGATTTGAACAGTGAGTGGCGGTCTGCATCGCCTGCAACGCACTGCAAGATAACGCAGACATCTCCCATCTTAAAAAGCAACTGCAAAGTTTCTTTGCTGAAGTGACTAAGATTTGGACCTATAGGACTGACTAATTCTAGAAGGTCTTGTCAGACTCTGAACACAAACAAAGCTTTCACCTTTTATGGTCTTCACAGCGGGTTGGAATTAAGAATACATTGGCTAGTCTCGGAATACAGCGTACAAAGAGCAGAAGAATCTCCCTAATAATTGTGGAATAATAATGGAAACCTAAGTTACAAACAACTGAAAATGAATTCCACTATATTTACATTGCGGGAGACAGCAATTCTGTGGAACAGTCCTTTCATTACTATGCCTTCATCTGTGTGAGCACTGGCTACCATACAATTACTTGGAGAGATCAGCCGCAAGATTATGCTGTTTTTAACTTGCTTGTGTAAAATTAGACGGAATTATTGAAAAAAATTGTTATAGAAGTTGTATTAACAGAGTCTTGTGGTTTGCAACATGCCAACTTGCATCAAAATAAAAAGCCAGTCTAACACACAAAGTACAACGTGAGAATGCAGACTCAAATGCACAATAACTTTCTCGAAATAAGTGTTTTGAAGTCAGTGAAGCAGGTGAGAACAGAAGCACAACAGGTGGGCTTTTTTTCTTAGAGGTTCCCACATGCTTTTTAGCCAACTCTGCTCGAAAACATACAAAAGTTAGGTGAAAATTATTTAAAACAAGCAACAGATGCTCACCTGTAGTACCAAGGAAAAGCAGGACTGTGATCCAGTATGCCCAGAAGAGGATAAGCACAAAGAATGTCCAAAATGGCTGGAAGACTAGCAGTGGCAGGTGAATGAAGACCTTGCCGGCCACGTGGAACAAGGCAATGGTGAGAGCTACTCTTTTGCGCATTATTAACATGATCAAGAATAAGATAACCTAGAGGGAGAAGTTTCCAAATCACATTTTAGAGAACTGAAAAATAAGCGAGCTATTATTTCACAAAGCTAGGATATTCAAACACGCTAAATTTAACACATTTATAAGATCACAAAATCAAAATGTAAAACCGCTGTTAGCTTCTTCTGGTGATAAATTATTTTCCAGGTTATACTTTCGTGGAATTCCAATCTCATAATTATGTATTTGAAATCATCACCAGCCTTAGGCTGATGAGATTAGACTAGATTCTATCCCCAATTATGTTGTACAAACCAGTGAAATCAGCAAGTTTTAACAAAGAATATAATTTAACATTTATATCTGACCATGCTGTGGTGGTCTTGTAGTACGTACGTATCTATAAAAATGCAGGGAGTAAGAATTTAGGAAGGGGAACAGAGAGGGACCTTTCGATTAGGATGTGAAACAAGAAGAAGAGCAAAAGAGGGAGTCTACAATTCCTGGGAAGTTAGTCAAACATTGTCAATTTTTAAAAGTAAAGTCAGTGACTGTGAAATTAACATCAGGGCCCAAACAAGATAATCAGTGTTAGCATTTCAGTTCACAATGATCCTTCTGTAAACGGAACAAATTTGGGAACAACTAATTTCAAGAAGTAGGAATGTCCTAAGGACTTTTAGATACACTAAAATGACTAAGTACCTCTGAACTGGGAACCTAAGAAAAATCTCTTTGGATTTGCAGTCCAATATTGTACCTATTCTTGGAAGTCCCTGTGGACATTTTACAGTAGTCGAAAGTAGCTGCAGGGTTTAGAAGGTCTCTCCTGACTCAAAATCAGATATTAGGGAACAGTTCCTGAAAGTTAAAAAAATAAAATAACAAAATAAAAAAAAATCACTGCAACAGAACTTGTGGCAGAAATAAACTGTTCAAAAATGTCTGCAATAAAAACCTTTCCCCTGAATAAAAAAAATTAGAGACCAAAAGGAAGTCAGAACAAAAAAATAGTACACTCATTAGCAAAGCATACCGTGAAGACTGTAGCTGCAATGGCATAGATCAAGAGAGCCTGAAGATTGTCTTTGGCTATTTGAGTCTCAAGAGCACTGGCAGACATTCGTTTCTTAGCATAGAGCCACCACAGGACTCCTGTACCACCTGTGTTTTAGTGAGAAAGAAAAAAAGGATAAATGAAAGACATCTCCTCTGTATGACATAGTCATACTACCTAGTCCCAAGGAAATGAAACAGTTCCTTCTTGTAAGTTTAGTCTGGTACAGAATACTCAAGAGCACTCATGCTCAACCCAACAGGAACTTCAGGGGAGGGAGAAGTGCTCGGTTCTCCTCTGTTGCCCTCCTCTTTTCACAGTCTCACCCCACTACAACAACTTAAGAGACTTGCAGAACCTTGACTCCATGTTTTAGGGTGAAGTGCATGAAAGAACTAGTTCATGAGGAGCCCCAACAATGAAAAACACAGCTCCCACTAGACAGGTAATAGAGGAACAAAAGGAATAAAGAATTATATGGGTGGATGTATGTATGTATACAAGTGTATAATAATGCAGGGAGTAAGAATTTAGGAGAGGGAACAGAGAGGGACTTCTGGATTATGATGTGAAGTAACAACAAAACAAGGAGTCTACAATTCCTGGGAAGACTAATCAAAACAAGAAGGATCAGCCTAATGCTGGCAAAAACACCTCAGGTTAATGATACGTAGGTACACTTGTTTCGGATAATGTCAAGGGCAGTGGGACAAACATCAGTAAAAAGCACAGGAGGCTAATAATATGTGAGGTACTATCTTCTAACCACTGTTACAAAATCCTAGTCTTATTGTCAGAATATTATTCTCCCATTCTAGCTGTCTTTCCGAGACAGAACTTTTCTAAAGGACAGGTCTCAGGGATATAACCTCTCCCCTCTGATACACTTTTTTCTCTCTTGAGTATGTTCTCTTGTTATTTCTGAATCAAAGGCATAAGCTCAGCAGGGGGGTGGTACCAGATGAGCCTCTGTGGTCCCTTCCAACCTTACACATTCTGTGATCACAAGTTTATGCTGAAGCTACCCTGTTCAGGTCTGAAATGAAGAATGCTCTTTTGGCATCTCCTAAACAAACAGTGAAGACAGAACAAGCAGTATGTCTCACAAGTGATTGGTTCTTATTCAGTTTCTGTATGGGATGAAACTTTTTAGAATATAGTAACAGATGCCAATAAGTCACTCAGCATAACTGATCAGCTTCTAAAAAGAATATCAATGAAAAAAAAATTTATTTTTTTTCTTTTCTGTGGTCACAGGCCCTGAGACCAATAAGCAGAAAAACAAAGCGATTGTGAAAAAATACAGAAGGTCTGCTGATTTTTTTTCATCCCTTGCAGACATGAATTGCAAGAATTAAATCACTAGTTCTTCCTCATATGATTATTCTACTTTTATTCCTGCCCTTCAGTCATCTGCCCATACATTTTGGCTTAGCTACTGAGTAACAATAATAGAAAACTTCAGTTTTACAAATTTTAAAGTTATTGTGATAAAATAAGCCTATTTTCATGCAAACTACATCATTTTTGGCCACTTCCAATACAGCATGGCATTTCACATGCAGGTCTTCCTGAGTCATATGGAAATACAGAGATTTGATTAGGAACGCTACAAAAGCACCTTTGCCTTCTCTCTTCAAGAACAGGTCTTAAAGAGCTACACAAGAGGACTGAAGGGGTTGATGAACATGTCAGGGTTGTAAACATGTCAGGCTGCATAAACAGCAGCTGCCCTTTGATTCCTGCATGCCTGAATACACCCATGGGGCGGGCGTGCCACCAGACACACCCGGACTAGATGCTGTGCTGACATATTTAGAAGGCTGGTTAAGAACTGCAGGCAACATTTAGGGCTGTGCTACAAGTTCTGTGAGAATATCCCACACTGATTGTGTGGGCTCTAGTGAGCTAGGCTGACATGAAGCCTGCCTGCCAAGCAGGGAGTGCAAATATCCAAGGAGCAACATAGTCTCTGGGAGAGGACTGCAATTACTAAGGTGGCATTTTGATGTGTGTCTTGAAAGGGACTCAATCGAAAGCTGAAGGGAAATGCATGGCCCAAGATCTGTGCAGGATGTAGCTGGCCTGATGACACAGAGCACAAAGATTAGAACTGGGCACTCAGAAACTGGGAGACAAACAAGACTTACCAAGCGATCCCAGAATGACAAGAATTGTTACAATCCAGACAAGTACTCTTGAAATGTACCTTATTATAACCATCAAAATCATGGACAACACTGCAAAAGAAGACAAATAAAATAAGCAGAGCAATTACTTCAAGTAGAAACAGCCTTCCAAATTTTCCCACTGGGCTATGACAACTGCCTTCCAACAGAATTCTTACACAAAGATTTCTTTTCCAAGGCCTACGAACTCACTGAACAATAAATAAAATTAGGCACCTTTACAACTTCTGCTTTGATACTGTTGATTGAAACAAAGAGAGCATAAATACATTTACATGATACATTAAATACAAGACATAATGCGTGCACACAGACAGGGGGGTACTTAGACAATGACCAAACAGACAGCAAGACATGATAGTAGTTCGAGTTTGGTAACATGAGCACACCTCCTGAGGACCAGAGCAGAATTTGCACTCAGATACACTTGTCAAACAAGTGCAGTTAATATGATGCCTATGTATTGCAAAATGTCACGCCAGTCATGGGTAAAAAACTATTACAGCTAACTAAGGTTAAGTGAGTGGTGTGCACAAGTGCACATTCATATTTTTATATATACATGTCTGTATTCAGCAGTTACATGAAAGCCACTGGAACCTGGCTTTCTGAATCACAGTCTAACCCATTGTTTTAAAATAAATAATTTCTGTTTAACTATGAAGTTATGCAAACTATTTTTTAAATTAACTGTATGTAAACTCCGTACTAACTTCTGACTCTTCACTGAACAGTAGCACTGCTAATGAGCCAGCAGCTTTTAGATTCTGAACAATCTTTCTACCGTTATTATCAAATACTGGAGCTATCAAGATAGAAGAATAAACAGCTTTCCAGTTACAGTTGAACACACACAATGGTCTTGTGTGTGTGTGTCTTTTTTTTAATGGTATCTACCATCCTCTTTTCTTTCTTTTGTCCCCTTTCTTTTTCCCTTCCCCCCAACTCTTTTTTTTTTTTTAACCACAAAGGCAGACTGAAAACAAAGGACTGTTATATCTAGCAGAGCTCTGCAGTGCTTCTATCTATACCACACACTGCTCATATACATGGCTACTATCTTGATCCTCCCATTTTAGTATTTCAGATTTTATACTTGGTATGAGTAAAGTAGGCTCACTAGGTAAGCAGTTTATGTGGGTGGGTAACATTCCATCTTAAACAACAAGACTTAGTTAAAGCAATACTTGGTCCAGTGCAAAGTGTCACTCTATAGGCATCTCACAACTACAGAAACTATTCAGCACCTCTATACCCCTGGGAATTTCCAGCTCTTCAGACAAGGCTCAGATTTTAAAGGCCTGAAGTTTTAAATTTTGGGGGAAAGGGAAGAAGGAACATACAATACAACAAATAGGCACCTAACTGTCTTGTTTTCACTCTGATAGTTCTCATATCCCTGCACAAATATGTTAAACGAAACAAACTAAATTCCCTACATTCAACAGGAGTGCGCTGTTGTGGACTTCTCGCCCTGTTCTTTTTATTTGGAAAGGGTTTATTTGGACCTGGATTCGCAGAAGATGACTACTGCAAATGGGAAAGGGGAATATTATAATAAAAATTAGGAAAATGGAGATGCTCTCTTAACCATATCAAAACTAATGTTAGCTAATCAACAGCCACACATCCTCTATCTTGTAATCAGTGGAAGAGAAATAAAAACAGGAATGCATATGTATATTGCTTCTGAAAAAGTTACCCAGATGTCAAATAAAATTTTAAAGAAGCATTCTGAATAATTTCTAAGGGCTCATTGCTATTATACATGGTTTTTGCTCATATTGTGGTAGAGGGTGTTAACAATCTCCTAATGCAGTACACTAAGAAATAGCTAGTAATGAGAAAAACAATTACCTAGTGATAACAAGCAAAGTCCCATTATAATCTCTTTGCTGGTCATAACTCCACTAATCAGCCTGTGTAAGACACTACTGTCACTGACAAAGGTGATCAGGGCCTCTGCAAACTTGGCATAGCAGGAAATGTTCACAGGAGCACAGCGATGGAAGAATGGAATAGGTGCACTGGTGACACAAGAAAAAAAAATCAGAAAAAAAAATTACTCCTACTTAATATAAATGCCACATCAACACACAAATGAAAGGTGAATAGATGCAATCATTCCACCCTCATAACATCATAACCAGAAACCATGCGTTGAATGCACAAGTGCCACTGGAATGAGGATGATCATAATGGGAAGTGATGCAGTTCTTACAAATAACCCTGTGAGACTGGAGTATACATTCCAACAGGAAATTATTACCCTCCCACCATTAAATGACAAGGCTCAGAAAATGTATGTTCCTATTTCCACTTAAACATCTCTCATTCAAGTGTCAGGCGGTGAACCAGCAACTGAAACAATGCCTTTCACTCATGTTTGAATAAAATACTGGCCCTTACATGCAGCAAAAGAAATCACAGAATAACAGTACTCTTCTTGAAAGCATACATTTTGTGCTAAAGGACATCAGCATTTACAACTGCTGCCAAGAAAAACCAATGTATTTATTCCTAGTCATTCCCCATATTAAACTCATTCTTGTATTAAAGATTACAATCACATGGTTTACTTTCATTAACTTTGTTAAAATTACGCAGAATACGCAAGGATGCTTCTATTGTTTTCAACTGTTTTGGAAGCATCCTCCAAACAACTACTGAGACTATGCACTAAACTTTGCAGAATGCCAGGAAGAACCTGTAGTCGAGTCCATCAGGGAAAGATACAAGACAGTAAAAACTTTACTTTAAAAGTGGGTAATTTTATTTTCTAAATGTTTCCCACTAAGTAGCTGTCTTTCTTGCTCATAAACTATGTCAGATCTCAAAGTGGCCTATTACATCATTTGATCAATTCCCAATTACATTTCAGACATGAATTACATGTTCCCTCCTGTAATTGGATCTCATGAAAGTGTCTTTCATATTATGTCAGTCTTCTCTTCCAACCTCTGTATTTGTTTCACCCTGCCCAATTTTCATTACTTAAAAGATTTCAGTGGACTGTAGCAGCAAAGCACATAATCTTCTGCAGTTTCCCTATTTCAGTAATGACCTATAAACCAGCAATTTTCTGTCCTCAATAACTATTTTTCAAGCCCACGCCTTTCCAAAATTTTAACCATTTAAAACACATAGTGAGTAAAGCAGCTGCCTTAGGCACATCTTTTCTATACGTTGGGTTTTTTGGGGAAAAAGGATGACATGCTGAAAACCATTCATGTGTAATTATTCTGTAAAGAAATTGGGAGAAATTATGATCACCTGCTATACCTTAGTAATTAGTAGATCCTAGGTTTTTGTTTATAGTCAGTGATGATTGCAAATCTTATTGTTCTAAACTTACTGTGCTGAGTATGTAAATGCATTCCAAAATGCTCACACTGATGGTCTACTTTTGTAGTAATGAAGACAGCAGTTAAGCACAGCAAAAAAGTAATTGTGGATTAGTCACAGTTGTTAAAAAACAAATTAAACTCATAATGATGGCTGCCCCATTTAAAAGGCAGACCATGTATTCTTTCAGCCTCTTACAACATAACCTATTTTGGAATATGCAGTGTACTGCAGCTCATTATATGCAGTATTACTGGAAAAGACTGAAATTTGAGAGGTTTATTTAATTGTTAACTGCTACAGTTTTGCAGGAAGCCTAGAGCATTTAGAAGTTGTCAATATCAGTAATAGAACTCAAATTTTGAGCTGGATGTAGGCAAAAGAATGTCATTCCTGCATTCATACATAAAACCATCCATTTTGAAAAAAAGAACTAATTGGATTAAAGTACTCTTCCAAAATATATTCCAACAGAGGAAAACATGCTTTTTGCATGACAGTTTATATTATTGCTCATCTAATATCCCTTAACCTATAGCAATTTTACTAAATATTTTAAGTTACTAATTTTCATGTGCCGTGATTAATTGCTAACTTTGTTTTAATTAATAATAAAAAAATTAGGTTAGTGGTTTCTACAAGCTTCCTTGAGCAAATGGGACTCCTGAAAATCCACCTGAGATCTGTTGCTGCTTCAGTGGTTCTGACTGAATGAGTATGTGAGGTGAAGTGTCTTAATAAAAAATACAATAATAGATCTATTCTCCATGACCCATGCTATTTTATATGGCCTCTGGATTATATCTTGGTATATTACCTACTGAAAAGGAATTACAAATTTCTAAGAATAGCAACACGATGCTTATTCATAAACAAGAACGAATAAAGTTCAAGCCAGAACGCATGGTCTTAGAAGTTGTATTTTTAAAGCAATATTCAAATTAAGTTAGGAGATACATCTGATTATTCAAGTACTAGATTCCAGAGAGTTTTTTCCTCTCACTACTGCCCCTGGGCAAATACAGCAACCTGTGTGAGGGGAGCCTGGTTGGAATGCCACTGTTAGCTGCTGTTTATAACCTCTACAAGGCAGCCCCTTGGCACAGCTCAACACATCTGGTTGCTGAAGGGACTGGACAGGTTTTCCTCCAGGGTCCTCAAAACAGTGAAGTCATGCTCTCCTGAGGCTGATACGGGCTGGGTATGGTTTCTGGAAGAAACATGTATCGCTGACCACACTGCTCTGTCAAAGTTGGACATAATGCCTTGAAGCTGGAGGGTAAGAATCCATTGAGAGCCTCAACTGAAGGGTGTGAGAGAAGTCTGGTCATCAAACAGAAAACATCAAGGGACAGTCCTTACACCATATGGTACCTCCCTCCCATGGACATCATGGGAATCAGATAGTTCATAACTCTTGGCAGATTGTGCTGGTTTCAGCCGGGGTACAGTTAATTTTCTTGGCAGTGGCTAGCAGGGGGCTGTGTTTTGGATTTGTGCTGAACACAGGGTTGATAATACAGAGATGTTTTTGTTATTGCTGAGCAGGGCTTGCACAGAGCCAAGGCCTTTTCTGCTTTTTGTACTGCCACAGTAGGGAGGGATTTGGGGGTGCATGGGAGGCTGGGAGGAGACACGGCCAGGACAGGTGACCCCAACTGACCACAGGGATATTCCAGACCATGTGACATCATGCTCAGCACATAAAGTGGGGGGAAGAAAGAAGAAAGGGGGGATATTTGGAATGATGGTGTTTGTCTTCCCACAAAACCATTATGTGCTATATACTGACGTGGCCCTGCTCTCCTGGAGGTGGTTGAACACCTGCCTGCCCATGGGAAGCAGTGAATTAATTCCTTGTTTTCCTTTGTTTGCCTGTGTGGACCCACAGCTTTTCTCACTTTCACCCTTCTGATTCTCTGCCCGATTTTACTGATGGGGGAGTGAGCAAGTAGCTGTATGGTGCTTGGTTGCTGGCTGGGGTTAAACCAAGATACAGATCAAGACTGAGTGTTAGGTAAGTTCTCCTGAGTGCCTCAGTCTACAAGGTGTTGGGTTTTCATTTGGTTGTCTCAACAAATGACTTATTTCATTCCTCCTCCAAATTAACTAACTTACTCAAATAATTTAACTATAAAAACCTGAAGAAAGGTGCTTTACAGATACAATGTTGGCCTTTTTTGTCTTAGGACAAAAAAGATTTAGTATCTTAGGATACTAAATTCAGACTTTTCAATCTCAAAAATACTCAAACATAGTGTACATTTTAGTAATATCACATAGAAAAATGGAAAATACTCCACTTTACACAATAGGTTTTTTTAAAATAACTTAGGGTCATTTCTGTGAGGAATTTAAATAGCATCATTAGAGCTCTGACACATTGTTCTATCCTTCTGTTTTCTTATTAAGCCATATTCATTGAGACTGAACGACATGGGAACACACAATGAGAAAAGTCAATATCATTCTGGCAAAAATTAAGACTAACAAGCCTTTTCAGTATGCAAGCTGGCACTGAAGTTTTCATTTGGTTTTGTATTACTGCTATAACAGCTGGTTAGCTGCATGGAACATGAATCTACTGTGGGGAATAGTAAAAAAACAGTTAATATTTCAGATTCCACTAATTGTCACTACAATATAAAAAAATATTCACTGGAGACACTAACATGTAAACAAGAAAGACTTCAAATCAGAGTTTCTAGAACTGACACGAACACAATATTTACTAAAACCGTAACAGAAAACTATTCATAGGAAAAGACTTGCAGTTACAACCCACTAATGAGCATGTTTGAGAAGCTAAACTTCGAGAAAACACAACATGGTTCTTCTTGAGTTAGTGGAGTTACTGACAGAAGGGTGTGCACAACAGCTTACAGATCACTTCTTTTCTCAGCAACACTCATCTCCACAGGTCCAGCAGGCACAGCTAGAAGAGTTTATTAAGCTATCAACTTTTCTATCCTATTTCACAAAAAGCAGTCTAACATAATATTTAAAACAATAAAATTCAAAATGATCTGTTAATAAAATACAGTCATCTCTTTGGTGTTTGGCTATCCTCTAATCATTTGGGGACTAAAAGAGTAAAAAATGAAGCAATTTTCATCTGGCTGGCTGAGGTAAGGTAGAAGTGAATGCTGCAGAGAGCTGTGTGTCCCTATATACTTTCTCCTCCCGAAGATTAAAAGTGTTTCGTAATTGTCTCTGATCTGCATTGCTGACAGGCAGCTGGCTATAGATAGGGTGAAAGGCAGTAAAGCAGCTGATACCGTACAATGTCAGTCACATGAGACAGAAGAGAACCTGCAGATACCAGCTCAATACCCTCAGTAACACATGCACAGATAGTTTGGGTTTTTCTTTAAGAGTTACTTTCACAACCTCTAAAAAAATACACTAAAACATCTGGTAAGAGTAAATGTGTGCTGTGTATTTTCTAAAGAACTGTCACAATCAAACCAAATCTCTGCTCCCTCCATCCCCAATCAGACAAGATGTTAATATTACCTCTCTGGAACAGGATATTTAGGACATAACTTGGCAGCCCTTGGGTCTGTAGTATATTCTGATGACTGCAGTTCATAGCTACACAGAGTAGATCCTGTTGAAAAGGAAAAAAAATATTGACGTGGGGAAAAAATCCAACATTCACATTCTTTGCAAACAGCATTAAAACTGATACAGGTCCTGATTCTGCAGCCCTTCATGTTATTACCAGGAGGTTTTGCTGCAGTTCCTCCTGTAATGTAGCAGTGAATCAAACTCAACACAGTCTTCAGTGAAACAGAATGACACTCTCTACCTAGCTTAGGGTTTTCATAAGTTTGGGTATTTGAGTGAAAAAGCCTAATTCACATTGCAGTGTAAAAGAGAAGGAGACAAAGTACTTCGAAGTCACCATCCCCTGCTATTCCACCATGATTTTTTTTTGATCATTTTTAATGCATGAACATTGCATGACACAACAGTCACAACAGAAAGAAAATATTCTTGACTTTGGGTTGGTTTTTTTTTCATGTTTTCACAATACAACTGATCTAGAGATTTCAGGGAGAGGAACAAAGAACTAAAACTGATGAAATTAGAAAGCTGGCTGAAAAATAACAGAAGCTATGCATTAGATATCCAGATCTTCTAACAAAGCTGAACTCTCTCCATAAACAAATTGGTTGAGCACAATAAAGATCAAGTTGCCTATAACAAAATTCAAACATAATTTAATTTTTTCTTTATATCTGACTCTTGCCTAATGGAAGTACCTTAGCTAGGAGAGATTTCCTTCCATTTATCTACAATTAAGACACTGAAGATCTGACCCAATGCTTCTAGGAATACAGCAACTGCTAAATCAGACTGTAGCACTGGTATCTCAGAAATTGCAGAGGTAAGAAAGTCTCCAATGATATAAGCTGCCTATCCAAATATGAGTTTCCTCCCAAGCTTGTTTGCTAATAGATTGCTTATTTCCTAGTGCAAGTGCCCTGAGTACATAGTTTTTAGTGTCCTTTTTCCCTTTGTAATAAACTAAGGACTTATCTTAATAAGGACTTATCTTAATAAGGACTTATCTTAATCTTGGTCATCAATATAAATATTCAATTCTGTCCATTATTAAATACTCCTCTTCAGAAATACTCTGTAGAAGAGAATTCTACAAACCAGGTCCAGATAATACATACACACTACTACCCAAAATAAACCAAGACTTCTGACAAATAGTTTTATCTTAGCCTGTGTTACACTAAACAGAAGTATTAATTGTAGAAACTGCAGAATATTATTTGCAGAACCTTTGTTTACCATTGCTACATTTCTACCTCTATGAAGAGACCTTTTATATTTACAGACTGAAAGAGAAGAGACAGAGCAGCTGAGCAGGCTATCTCATGCAGTCTCTGGAACACTACTTAAATACCACTTCTACAAAGTAGTTTTTGAGAGCCAGTGCAAAACATCAAATGCACCACTGAAGAAAGCTAGAGTTCCTGCAAAGAGAAGGTATCGGGTAAAACACATGAAATATATTTTCAATTACACTATTTATATGCCTCTACTTTTTTACATGGAAAACATGACATCAGATAAACAGACAGACAAAACAACATTCCTTACGTAGTAGTTTTAAATGTAGTAACTAAAATATTTTGTCAGAATTTGGAGAGAAGGCTCTACACTGCTGCAAAAATTCTTGTAGGTATGAAAACTTTTGGATTAAGTGAATTTGCTAACAACTCCATAACTTGATGGAGAGGCAACAGTAGGGAGTGTCACAAGATTATCTTAAAAACAGAAGGAAAGAGAAGATTGCAGATATTTACATTTATTTTGCTTTGAATATAGGCCAACACCTAAGTTATAGAGATGGTTGACAGCTGGCTGAACATGGGCATGCACGGTGCCCAGATACAGATGCCCAGACGGCATCCTGGCCTGTATCAGCAATACTGTGGCCAGCAGGACCAGGGCAGTGATCATCCCCCTGTACTCAGCACTAGTGAGGCTGCACCTTGAACCCTGTGTTCAGTTCTGGGCCCATTACTTCAAGAAAGACCCTGAGGTGCTGGAGTGTGTCCAGAGAAAGGCAGTGGAGATGGTGAAGGGTCTGGAGCACGGGTCATATGAGGAGCAACTTAGGGAACTGAGGTAGTTTATCCTGGAGAAAAGAAGGCTCAGGGGGACCTTATCACTCTCTACAACCACCTGTAAGGAGGTTGTAGCCAAGTGGGGGTCAGTCTCTTTTCTGAGGTAACAATCAACAAGACAAGAGGAAATGGCCTCAAGTAGTGCCAGGGGAAGTTTAGATTGGGTATTACGAGAAATTTCTTCACCAAAAGGGTCATCAAACATTGGAATAGGTTGCCCAGGGAAGTATTTGAGCCACCACCCGTGGAGGTATTTAGAAGATATGTAAATGTGGAGCTTAAGTACAAGGTTGACAGTGCTGGGTTTCCTGTTGGACTTGATGATTTTAAGGCTGTTTTCCAACCTAAATGATTCTGTGGTTCTATTCTGTGAATCTATGACTCTGTAACGAGAACAAGGAGGAATCAGGATGTGCTGCATGTTTTTAAGTATCCTATGCAAAGGCCCCCACACCCAAACAAGCCTAAGGGACAGGGCTGATCTGTGGATACCCATGCATTTCAAATTCCAGCAGTTCAAGCAGGAGAGAAAAAGGGTAGGATTTGCACAAATGTGTATCTGAAGACTGTTTGGATCACAAACATAAGCCAAGCAAAACCAAATGCCAGACCTTGATCTGCATACAGGTCACAAGCCATTCCAGTAGGACCTGCAGACCAGTGTAATCCAATACCACCCCAGCCTGCGGAGGAAGCTGGAGACAGCTTGTCAGGTCCCTCTGGAACCCAATGGCTTATTCCCTCCTGTCATGCCCTGGAGCAGTGGACAACTCAGGCTGCCACTCTCATCTTTTGCCTGGGAACTGCTCCTGAGGCTCCTCTGGACCTCTTCCCTTCAGCTGCCTACCTCACACAGTGTGCTTCTTTAGACTCACAGTCAAGAAGAAAACCATTTTCATGGAGTTTATCAAACAAGGGACATTAACCACCCCGTATTTAAAGAAACTACCAGTCCCATAGCTGAAATAGTACCCACGAGATTTGTCCTTTTGTCCTACATAATTAGGCAGAAACTATCCCCATAAGTATATCTTTCTGAAAATTCTGAAAACCTTCTGCCTTCTCTAATACTATGTATGAGAGTTTTAGAACCCAAACTTTGTGCTTGAGTAATGTCCCTTTACATTAAACTTCAACCAATTTTTTAAGAAAAGAGAACCTTCGTTCTCTTTAAATAACATTCTTCAGTAAAAAAAAGTTTGCATTTTTTAAGGTGAGAGGGGTGAGAATGAATTGCTTTGTCAAACCTTCCACTCCATATTTTTATTCTGGGTTTGTAGAGGCTGTCTTAGGACAGCCAGTCTTATTATTGCTGTTCGAACTTTCAAGGCCTACAAAAGTTCAAAGAAGCATTCGAGTCTTCTATCTTGCAGAGATAAATAGTTCACCAAAGACATGACTTTTATTCCTAAATTATTACCACTCAAAAAAATTTCAAAAACATTATGAGTAGGATACAGAGAAACTGACTAAAAAAATTAAAGTAATACATTCTTTGCTTTCTACAGCAATGTATATATTTCTTCTGGAGAAACCATTAGGCAAATGACAGCAAACTGTCCTTCAAGGAATGGATTTCAGATCCCAAAATGTAACCTTAAAGAAAAATACCTCAAAACTATGCAGAGCATCAGTTGTTGGGATGCTGGTGAGCACACAGAGTCAACTGGTCCCACAATGCTGCATTTGGTGGTTTCACCTACAGAGTGGTACCCCAGAGACACAGCACAGCTTCTGTTCCACAGTTTCTTTTCGGTGAATAGAGTCACTCCAGTCATTAGAATGTATTGGAGCCATGACTGGAGAAAAGTATCTCAAAAGACAAACTTTGAACCTTAGCACAGGAACTTCTTTCCTAAGTTTCCTTTCCTTTTTGCCTAGGCTTGGATTAGTGAGGCGTTGAACAGCCATTACCTCTGGCATTCCTACAAAACAGCTATATTAAGCAAAAATTATATAAAGATGCTGTAGAAAGCCAGGACTCTTACTTCAAAGATTCTTTCCAACTGAGAAGGCAAATTTTTAAAGGTCTTCTGTGCTCAGAAGACACAGCACACAGAACAAGACATAACACCCTTTCCACATCAGTGCAGTAAATAGGAAGGTCCAAAATAACTTGAGGTAGTTAGATAAAAACACTTCTAAGACTAGAGTTCCAATACAGCTCTCCTTCCTGTATTTGCTGTGTTGTAAACAAATACACAAACGCCTGCTAAAGAAGCATCACTATCAAGAGTTTACAGCCTGAGAAATGGCTAAGACTTCCTAAGTCATCCAGTAAGAGAAGCAGCTTCACAGTGGGAACCACTGACATTTAGTGCCTGAATTACAGTAGTGAAAAGCACACCGGGAGTTTTGGATCCCATTCTGGTAGCTCAGCATTGTCTACCCATCTATCAACACTTATTAACGGGGACTAAAACTGTCCTTACTTTCAGATCTAGAAACATGGACTCATATTCAGAGTCAAGGATTTAAGCAGATAGATAAAGAACTACGCAGAGATACCTGGGATAGCTTCAGTACCAGGAGCAGAACAGTCACCTTAGGAGTTCAGAAGTATCTTCTGTTTAAGGCATGGCTCCAAGCAGCTCCATAAATCCGTCTTCACAGACACACAGCAAAGAGAGACTAGAAACCACAGTTTTGATAACGTAACTAATATGACCTTCCATATACAGTCACAGTCTCACCACTCTGAGTCTGACTGACACTATGCATGTATTGTGCACATGTGACATGAGCACACATCTGACACATTTAATGTTTCTTTGCCTCTGTCTTCAACTGATGATGGGCTAAGAGGGTCTCTGTGCCCAGAGCTAGAGGACCATGGCTGGGAGAATGATAAACTCCCAGAATGATAAGCAGTTGCTTATCATTGTGGGATCTGCTGCTCCAGAGTCCCTATAAGACTATGGGGCTTCATGATGGGATTCATCCAAGAATCAAAGAACTGGCTGATGTCATTGCGAGGCCTGTCCTGATGATTTTTTGAACGGTCTTATGGATGGGAGCACCCACTCAACTAAAAGCTGGCTAACATTGTCCCAGTTTTCAAGAAGGGCAAGAAGGATGGATGACTCTGTAAACTACAGACCTGTTAGTCTCACTTCAGTGGCTGGTAACTGGAGAAGATTATTCTAGAAGTTATTGAAAAGCAACTGAAAGACAATGCATTTACCAGTCACAGCCAGCTTGGCTTCATGACAGGAAAGTCTTGCATGTCAAAACTAATTTCCTTTTATGACAAAGTAACCCACCTAGTTGATCAAGGAAAGCCAGCTGACGCAACCTTTTTGGATTTCAGTAAAACCTTCAATACTGTCTCTCACAAGATCCTGCTGGACAAAATGTCCAGCATACAGATGGACTCAGGACTTGAAGTTATGGTAAGTAAGTTTGTTGGCTTGCTCAGTCTGGAGGAGACTGAAAGATCTCATAGCATCTACAGCTATGAGGGGAAGTGGAGGGGCAGGCACTGATGTCTTCTCTGTGGTGACCAATGACAGGACCCAAGGGTCCTGAAATTGTGTCAGTGGAGGTTTAGGTTGGACATTAGAAAAAGGTTTTTCCCCCAGAGGGTGGCTGGGCACTGGAACAGGCTTCCCAGGGCAGTGGCCAAGGCACCACATCTGCTGGAGTCCAAGAAGTGTTTGTACATTGCTCTCAGGCACCTGGTGTGAGTCTTGGGGTGTCCTGTGCTGGGCCAGGAATTGGACATGACAATCTTTGTGGGTCCCTTTCAACTCAGGATATTCTATGATTCTATGATGACTGAAAATTGACTTCTAAAAGAACAGCAGAGACTATATATAAAAAACATAATCTTATTCCATTTTAAATGTTCTCTCTTTAGCAAGTAACATCCTGTTAAGCCACCATTACCTTATGTTCTCTAACACAGGAATCAAATCCCAGGTAATCACAGACACAGAAATGTGCAGAAATGTTAGCAGGAGTGAGACTGTTTGCATCGTGACTCTTCACCTCCGACTTTCAGCCCAGTCCTAATTCTTCTTGAGTTCTGGGTGTTTTGTGACTGTCACCAATGAGAACTTAGCTAACATTGTGAACACATGACTCACAGATGATTATACTTGACCAATCCATGCGATATAGGCTAGAGTATGATACTGATATCGACAGAGGTGGAGTTCACTGGTATTCAGGAAGGCTCACAGACTCTCACAAGGGTAAAATTTCATAACTCTTTTCTACTTTTCTCACTCCAGAGCTTGCCTCAAATCTGTCTGTCAAACTCTACCACCTCTAAACTCTTAATCTGAACCACATTATCCCTTCAAAGCTTCATGCAATGAGACAACAGACAACTCGGTACACTACCAATAATTGGATATTATGGACCAGCACAAAAAAGTGGGAGCTTAAGACATGGTGTCATGCATCTGGCTGCTGCAAATTCCACAGCCCAAAACCACAGAACTGGTAGGATGCCAAATGCTGCTTCCACAGAAGTAGTGGACGTTCTGCCAGTAACAGAGAACGCTGCTGCATGACCTCAGAAAAAGTGTGCCTATGGCAAGTAACAACCTGACCCTCTCTTCATGAAAGTGTAAAAAAGTTCAGCTCATCATAAAAGGAACTACACTGATGTTGACCAGACCTTTTTCGTCCTTAGACTGCTATGTCTGACAATAGTAATTATAACATGTCTACAACTATAGGAAGTAATTCTACTCAACGCAAGCATTAAGCACATGTAAAGTTTAGGCTTGTATAAATTCCCTGTTAACATATGCATTTTCAGAACAACAAAAACATTCCAAGAGCAGACATATTTGATCATATTTGATGCTTCATTTAGGAATGAAGTAGCATTTAGTTATGTACAGATTGGCACCAGAGCTGGAAATGAGCGAGAAAACAAGAACTCCACTTCTTAGCCATAAGCTTGAATAGGGTGTTAACTAGCAGTAAAATAGAAACACCAGAGGACTGCACAGACATAGCTAAATGTGGCAGCTATGCCTCTCACAAATTGTGCAGGAATAGCACCAGAAGGCCAAATGAGGACAGAGCTGAACCTTAATACGTAAAAGCCTGATTTCTAGGCCCTAGCAGAACCTAGCAAAATAGTAATGCCTTGAGATGAGCAAAAAGGCATAGGACAAACCACTCTGAAGTCAGGACTTCTCAGATTAGTATGACAGAGTTGTTCTCAGCAAAAGAAAGCAAGCTTCATTCTCTAGATCTATCCACTGGTCCCTTCCAGAAACACAGTGTGTGTTTTAAAGGAAGGAAAGTAAGGTTTTTGTATATCTATACTTCCAGTTGTTGCACAAAGACATACTACCACTTTTTTAAAACAAGCATCAAAGGGCAGGAGAAATTATAGCTTGCTTTCATAAATTATGTGGGACTGAACGGAACATATTTTCTAGCGCCTGCAAGTGTGTTCCAAGAAAGACCCAAAATAAAACCCCACTAGTTAGATCCTCAAATGTCTCTAGAATTGAAGACCACAAAGAGAACAACTGTGATGGTTAAGCACAGTTGCTCTTACAACTAACAGTATGTAAAACAAACAAACAAACAAACAAAACAAAACAAAACAAAACCACAAAAAAAGCCCCTAGATTCAGAATTTGCATGTGTCTTTTCAATTGTAATTAAAAAACCAAGACAATACTCTTCACTTTTCCCCATTTGTATTAACAGTACAGAAATGTGAATGCAAATATTAATTTACCAATTCCTCCACTCATATTTCTCCCTGTGCTAAATAAAACCATCTACTCTGGAATCAAATTAAAATCCATCTAGTCAAGTAGCAGATGTTTCTCCCACTGTATCTTTAGCTCTGCACCACTTAGAGGTCAAGGACATTCTTGAGTACTAACCTGCTACTAAATATCTAAACAGTACTATTCTAAGAGTTTATCTTTTATGTATCTAAAATATCCTCATGGCAATAAGTTTTGTAAATCAACCAATTTGTGTGGAGAAAAATCTGGCTCTTTCATGATTAGTGACTCATTTTTGACCTCTATTTTCACAATAGTCAGGTTATGAGATCATAGAATAATAATTTTTTAACCTTCTTTTAAGCTATTCCTGCTTTCAATGACCTTATTGTTCCTGATAGTTTTCTCTTTTCCAGGCAGAAGAATCTGGTCTTTTTTTATGATAATCCTTGTTACCCTTGTATACACATACAGTATGTGTATACATACTGGAAATATACAAATATGTGTGTTTGTGCATAAGTTTAAAAAAAAAAAATTGTCAAGGAAGGGCCAGAACACAGGCTTTATGATGCCAACAGAGCATGAGTTTACACAAAACACAGTCCCTCTTCACAATTAATAAACATTACACTTTTGGACAATGCTATGCCTCCACCTAATCCTCTTGTGATCCTCGGTAGCTTCACAATCTCTTTCCCAAGTACAAATAGCCATTTTAAATTAAAACACTATAAGCATAACGATGGTTGTTTCCCACCCCTTCATTCTGGGGGAATTCCTTTTGATTTGACACCTTATTCCACTGCAATTGATAAATAGCAGGGTTTTTTCCATGTAATTCTAAATAATTAAGCAGATTATTTATTACCTCAATGTTTCTTCCCCTTTCCAAATGGTTTATTAATGTAATGAATAACACAACACAGTACTGGAGGACTCCACATGCAGCCACTTTCTATCAAGGAAACAACTTCATTCTAACTAGAGGATCCATTTCCAACACAAGGCAACCCTGATGGACAGTTCTGGTAACAAGGTAGAATAGAGGTGGATGACTATCTAAAACTGGTCATAATGCACTTTTACTCAAGTCAATAAAAAAATGACATTCAACACTAACATACCCAGGTTCCCAAAGACCTGCGGGTACAGAATTGCTTTAACCATAAGATGCCTCTAACTAGCATGGTACAACATGCTTCAGGAAAATCACGAGCAAAGGATTAAGTTTTAAATAGAATACTTTCAGTGAAAACAAAGGCGGGGGGAAGAGCAGATGAAAAATACCAGAAGCTGGCAGCAATCAAGGTAATGGCTATTTCTAAGGCAAGTACCAATGGGAACTGCAAAGATGTATTTTGACTACTGCACATGAAGATGTCATTATCTTCAGATAAAAGAAAAATCCGTTTTGTTTCCCCTGTGGTTTCTCCTAATAGCTCAGAGAGATTACCTGCTCTGACCTAACCAGACTGATTTCCTCTATTGGTTTCTTTCAGGTCAGTCTCTGTAGCAAACTTAATGTAGCTTTATCTCTGGCTCTAAGTCCACCCAGACCATAACTAGCCTGGTCTAGCTACAGATCTCAGACAAGAGAGATGCCTGCTAACATTCTGTAAAAGAGAAATTTAATTTTAGGTTCCTAAGTATGCATCCAGATATTTACATAACAGATAGGAATACACTGAACAGACAGTATAGTTATCACTGAATTAAACACAACAGAAATTATGGTCACCTTCTAGTGTTTCTTTTTAATAATGAAATTTCATTATTCATTTGGCACAGTCACAGATGAATTATATCTTCAAGGATATTTCAAAATGCTTTGGCAAGTCCTTGAAAACACCATTGCAATATTTCACGGACATTAAGTTTTGAAGCATCAATCAGGTTTCTGGGAAAAACAGCTTTCAGTCACACTCCTCAAAATACACATTTTTTAAGTGCCAAGACCGACAAAAACATTGAATCACAAGTACTCCCTGCCTGAGGTGTTCTGCTGGGTGAGAAAATCCTGGGGAGAGCAGCAGCAGTCACTTCACAACATATAACATTCTCAGTTTTGTCCAATTCATAGCTCTACAAACTCAAGTATTAGTATAGCTCTTTGAGAACAGCATTAGAATGTTTCTTAGATAACACTGCACCTTTCTGTGTCACTCCCAAGAGCACCCCTGCATTTTACAACTTGCACCTTTGCACAGGGCAAAGATCTTTTCTTTTTCTTTCCCTTTTTCCTCCTCTTGTAAGAAGTCTCAGCTGGTTCCCAGTGTTCTGGATGTCAATTGTTCTGAACAGATTAAAGACACACACTTCCTTGTTTTCTTAAAATCAGCCTGGCTTTGTAAGGGATGTGCTTCTTCTCTTCTTAGGCACAGCAAATGCCTGACTGTGAGAGAGCAAGTGGGGTAGGAGTGAGAGTGAAGTTACTGCCCTGAAATGGTGCTGTGTTATTCACAAAATCAGCTGCTTTTCTCAAATTATAGCAGAAGAGCAAGTGCATTACTGATTCAGAAAGCTTAAAGGCTGCTTTGTCATAAAATGATCTTCACGCCTCAAGCAAGCATTTTCCCTGCCCTAAATGCTTATTTATAATCTTGCTTACAGAAGAATACAAGCTGTACTGCGCAATGAATAAGAGCTCTGCCATAACTGCTCTGAACCTCTGGGATTGGCAGTTGTGTCCTCTTGTGTAGAGCCAATCAAGTGTCTGTCTTGCTTCAGGAAAGATACCATAAGTACTAAGTTAGCTGCAAGATCATATGTGGTACTGACAAAATCATTAGTCAATACAAGGATGTTGTAGTATGTTTCACTATGTTACATCTCTTGATGTTTAGATTAAAAAAACCCATTCATTTTTAACTTACCACACCACCTCCTGATGGGCTGAGTCACAACAGATGGTTTCTTTGGGTTGTGGAAGGGCTCTTAAGCAGTAATTTATGAAAGAACTTCAAGGTACATGGACAAGTAAGGTGATTTCAGGGATGGCATATGAACCAGGTGAAAATGGCCAACTCTACAAAAGTACATGCAACAACCTACAGACAGATTCTGTCTTCAGCACAATTGCTATTTTCAGGATGCAGGGAGTGTTAAAGCTTTCAGAAAGGCTCAAAAGAGCAAAACCAAGAGTTGACTGCACTCTTTACCCATATATTAAAAAACCATTACGATGCTTTTCTTGTTGAACGTTAGAAGTCACGAGCCTGTGAAAATTCAGCACTGATTATCACAAGCTTGCCCTCATTCTTCAGTTTGACAGCTGAACTCTATATTCTAACTATAGAACAAACACGGAAGTTGCAATTAAGCTCTTTGCAGTTATGTTCAAGGTCCTCAGATTTCATCATTATCGTTTTTACACTGGAGTCAATGGTCACTTAAAACAGACTGCCAAACATAATCCTGTGCTAATTAATTTAAATCCACTATCATATCTTAGAAAAAATATTCTGCTTACCAAGTACTATAGTTTTGGTACTAATTCACTGTTCTTGCTCAACCATGAGACTGAATCACACTTGAACTTCTACTATACATATGCAGCAGTTAAGATAGTCAGCATTTAAGCTGTTCATTTGCTGTAAACCATCCCTTTTTGGAACCTGCAAAGGCTGGTGAACATTTAAGCAGAACTATAACCATGAAGATGACAATATTTCTCTGAACAGTGTGATTCCAGTCTTGCACAGAGTTCATCTATAAAAGGAAAGATCAGTTTAGTATAATACCTGTTTTTGATAAGCCAAACATTATATAATGAAAATTTGGAACTGAACTCATCAATGATTTTGTTCTGATCTAACATCAGGTTTCATACTTTTGACCAAGCTTCTGGAAACTGAAAATACTGTTCTGTCATGTCAAGTAAAAAGAATTATATCTTTTAAAATCTAAAGCATTAAGAGAGATACAGTTAGAAGAAAGAATGACGAGGACAAGACATAGCATAGCATGTTTGGGGAAGAGTGGTTTTTGTTGTACTTTAAAAAACAGTTACATTAAACATATTTCAGGCACAACTAATATGAGACTTGATTTATAAACATGGAAACAGTGTTGGTGATAAAACAAGACATGGCTGCACTTCATTACTTCAAGAAATACCCGAACTCCAGCACAAATGACCTTAACTTCATACCAACAAATAACTCCCCTGCATTAGTTAAAAGAAACACAGCATGCTCAGAGAAGGAGTGAAGAACACAGCTGTAGATACTGAGTAGTTTCCCTTGTAATTGACAAGGCTGCACAGACCACACGAGGAGGCTCTCATTCACCAGCCACACCGGGCGGGCACAGCTCTTTGCGCAGCCCCTCGGAAGCTGTGACGCCGCGCGACAGTTCAAGTGTCAGACACCCAGGTGTGTGGGCACAGTGCAGTGGGAGAGCCAGGGGCATTAGCAGTGACCCTAGGGACACTTCCACTCGCCCTGCTTTCAAACAAGAAGTACTCAAATAACCTGTATTAGAACAGAAACAGACATTTCAGTTTCCCTTTATGGAAAGTAATCAAGCGGTTTCACCCCTTGGAACTGGGTCATCCAGACTGACTCATCTTTAGTCGAGCACCTCGCAAAGAAATTTTACTGCAGCACTTTAAAAGACAAGAAGGTAAGTTTAGGACTAAATGTTCCCACTTAAATAGCTGAAAACCCCTGAAATTTCCTTAAATTAAGTTTTTATCTTTACTTTCTTTTGAACGTCCAAAAGTTGGTTACTTCCTATGCATTTTATTCCACAGACTGTTAAAACAGGAACTGAGCTAGCAATATCAGTGTCACTGCTACTGAGAAAAAGTACTACTCTTAGGGAAAACTAAAAAAAAACCAAAAAAACCCAAACCAACAGGAACCACACTGCAGCACTGAAAAGAAGCAGGAATATTTTCACACACACACAGTCATTCTCTGTGCCACAAGTGCCATTAAACAGCAGCACCGCTCTCACTTAGCCCATATACATGAGGACATTTCAACAGCACTACTGTTGAGCAGCAATGTCAGCACATTTCTCTAGGAGCGGAGACATTCCTTCAAGTGCTTGTTACACTTTGTACCCCTGTTTTAACAACAAGCTTTCAATACTGCCCAAGACATGACGGAACACTAGCATACTGTAAGATTTAGTAACGTTTTAGCTTAATGAAAAGAGCACATTATTTCTATTCGTATTTCTCCATACATATTTCATTTTTAGCTCAGCTAATGCATGAGCCTTTTTTTAATCCTGTGAAAATATCTGGTATATGAACAAAAGCAAACATATTTTTTCCATACCATTAGTTTCTGCAAATTTCTGAATATCAGCCAGAGTTTTTAGTTCTTTCCTTGGGCAAGCTGATACACACAAGGCAAGAGACTTGATTTTCTGATGTACTATATCGATATTGCATGGATCCAAGAAGAATACATACCTAGGGAAGGAAAAAAGGTAAATAATTTCTATTTGAATTAACAATCACGCTGAGCAAAATTTCAAATTATAGGATTCAGTCAAGACTGACTGATTCAGTCTATCCAGAAACATAGTAAATTTCATATTATCATAACTGAGTGGATCAAAAGAATTTATGAACTCAACATATGCACCACGAGTATATGGGTATTTATCTACCTCTGGATAACACAGAAAGGATGTTTAACTCTACCTGATTCAAGTCCATTCAAGTGGTGCTATTCCTAAAAACAGCAATACTCCTACCATGCCTTTTCATAAATATGAGCCCAAACATTCACGAACCTTCACTCCACCCTTAAACTTGACAAATTTTTCTAGAAAGATTCAATAAACCCCATAAAGTTACCCTTACGCTGCAAAAGGACAAAGTCCATGGCTGTTTTAATGAAAACACACAATACCAGCAATCAAGAACAGCTTTTTAGTTTAGATCAATTTTCCACACCATATGACTGAACAGATTACTTTAGTATTTGCTTTGAAATAAAAATGGTTCAGATATTTCATTACAACTATCTCGTGTTCAAGTGCAGTATTTTAAAGAGATTCTATTTTCTCACTTTCCATGATGAGTCACTGCCATTTGAAGCACATATTATAGATCCTTAGCTAACATCTCCTGGCTATACACATTTCATCACAAACCCTAAACCTACAGAATTGCCCACTGATGGTATAATACAGACGAAGAATGCCTTTCTCTTTGGAAGCAGAACAAGTCTTTCAAATTCCTACAATTCTGGTGACACACTATACATTGAAATACTCTCTACATATTTTCTAACATCATCATAGGAAATCAATACCAAACCACCATATAAAATGCCATTTCCATTTTTGCAGTCCTCAGGATGGGAATTCATTCTGTAATCAGTAAAATCCCTTCTATTCCTAGAAAGCATTTAGGTCTTGCCTGAACAACTTCAGTCTGTACACTAATTGCTGTCTACTGTTCTATTACCCAGTGTCAGTATACAAGAATGATAAGTATGTAGTACAGTCTTACTTCCTGAAAGTCCATCAAACCCCATGTAATCTAAATCAATTGTAATGTGGTAATTACCTGCATTCTTAAAACATTCCCTTTTATTGTCCACATCTCACTGAAAATCATCCACTGCTATTTCTGGTTTTTTTACTTAATACACACTACCCATCTCAGGAATCCATAGACCACTGTCTGAGAAGCAAATGCAAACATGAAAATTCTGTCCCGTAGACACAATCAAAGTAACTGTATGTGAGCAATAAGCCACAGTTTTCCTTCATTTCAAAGAAAATACTCTTGAGTTAATACCAAGACGTTCAATAGTTGTCTTAACTGAACACTCTTGTCAAAGCTTCCACTGCATGAGGGCAAGTTTCTACAGTTGCTATTCTATACTATAAAGGTACATGGAAGAAGAGTGTCTGCTCATTTGAGGTTATTTGGTCAAAGAAGCCACAAACAAGAACTTATAGAGTAAAACCTGATTGATGTGGTAAGGGAGGTTAGGATGGGAAGAAACTCAGTCACATTAATTGGTAAGGATATGTGGATTTTGAAAATTATTAACTTTCCATAAGACTATCCGGCTAAGCACCTTGACAAACTGAGATAATAAGGAAAAGGAGGGAGACACTCAGACGTAAAACTTAACCACTTAGTGTTAATATTATATTAATAATCATAACCAGAATATAGTAACCAGATTATTATATTAATAATCAGAAACAAACCTACTCAATCACAATAATTGATGGGCTATCAAGAAACTGCAGGCAGGGACTATGTGGCTGAAAAGGATGCAAACCCACAGACACAGAATGTAGGAGTGATGAGTGGGACTGTGCGAGCTGCTGAGGGGGTGTGCATGGGACAGGGTGGCAGATAGAAAGGGGTATAAAAGGGACAGTTGCATGCAAGCTGGTGTTGGTCAGTACACTGATCTCAGCACCTGATCACTGCAGTCTGTCATATCCTATTACTAAATCCTTTAACTCTCCCTCTGCATAGTTCCAGTCTCTGTTCCATGTGTATGGATGCTGCAAGTCCTGCAGGGATTAAGTGCCAGCTACTGGGGAGACTGGCATGGGCATGAAGGATTTGGTGCCAGCAACTAGAATCAGATCAGGGGTTTACAGGCCCCAGGCCTGTGGTGCCAGCTACAGAAGTGAGTGGGGTCTCAGTGCCAGTGACTGGGGCAGAAAGGGGTCTTGGCAATGGGCTGCTGGAGTGGGAACAATGTGCATCCACAAAAAAAAAGCAGCTACAGAAGTGAAGGACTGAGCACAAGTGGTCACAGCCCATACGGTGCTGGCTGTTGACAGGGGCTGAGCCAAAGCAGGTGTACACATGTTACAGAATCACAGAAAATCCTGAGTTGGAATGAACCCACAAGGATAATTGAGTTCAACTCCTGTTGTAACTCCCCAGCAAACTCCAAACTTCATCAGATGGTGCGTAGGAGGCTCTGGGTCCAGGTAGAGGTGTCAGGTAGGCAGAGGGTCTGCACTGGTATTTGAGAGAACTGTGAGCACAGGGTGCCTGTGGGACGAGTGTGTGAGTGTTTGCTAGTTAGCACCAAGCTGGATCAGCTGCTGAGCAGGAGGAACCCAAGAGACAGATACGGGGCAGGGGTGCCAGGTGAGCAGAGGTGCTGTGCTGGTATTTGAGGGCTCCACAAATGTATGTGAGCTTGTGAACCTGGGAAGTGTCATATGTGTGCCTGCACTAGTGACCTTCTGTCTCTGTGAGCCCATGAGGAGGAGAGGACGTGGCTGTCTGTGCTTCTGTTTGTGAGTCCCGCTGTTGAAGGCAGCACTTTGTCAGTACCAGTCTGTGTAACCAGCTGCATGAGTGTCCCATACATGTCATCCATCCCCATCCCTCAGCCTAGGCAGACACCAGGATATATAGGGCTGGACTCCAGTTCCTGGACGGAAGGCTTCTTTGAATGTCCCTTAACGCATATTGCCTACGGAAATCAGATGAGGAATGTTGCCACTGACAAGACAGAACTCAGCCCACTTCTACAGTAATTTAAATTTCAGGGCCAAGTTGTAATTTTAATTGCTGGAATATTTTGTAAAATACTACCGTTTTAACTTAAGCCTGGAAGTTTAGAAATACAACTCAACTGCAGTGTCACATGCAGTTTTGACACAAGTGTGCTGTGCTGGCATACACTTAAATAGATACATGTAATTCCAATACTGCACTGCAGTGGCAGAGGCAGTTCTGACAGAAGTAAGGGAGTTGCACAGAAAATTCCAAGCTATCAAATCCATGGCTTCAATCTGTAGTCTAGGAAGACAGAAGCAAGATTTTTTTTTAAATTTCTAGCAGTTAAAACAAGAATCAAAATGCCAGGCACCAGCATTACAGAAGAAAAGGTTAATTTTATTTTTGTTTATAAAGCTTACTTATAGAAAATAAGTGATTTTACTGCAGAAAATTCCATACTATGTCATCACAGACCAGGTTTTGTTTCATCCTAGAAGAATGTACTTACATGGTTTGTGCTGCAATTTCAGTTATTTACAATCAACAATAGACTAATTTGTTGATAACAGAATAACTTATATCAGCAACACAAAGACTGAAGTAAACAAGGCAATCATACTGTTAGAGATGCTTCAACACTGCAAATGAAAATACGTTTGCTATATGAAAATCAGTATGGCAGACTTACAACATTAAGTGTCTTTATGCATCTTTATGTAGTATCAGCTCTGCAGAGAAGGACTTGGGGGTACTGGTGCATGAAAAATTGGACGTGACCCTGCAATGTACACCTGCAGCCCAGAAACCCAACTGTACCCTGGGCTTTGTAAAAAGAAGCATGACCAGCAGGGCAAGGGGGTTGAATTTTCCCCTTCTACTCTGTTCTCATGGGTCCCCCACCCAGCACACTGCACCCAGCTCTGGGACCCCCCAGTACAGGAAAGACATGAATCCATTACAGTGAGCACAAAGGAGGCCCACAAAAATGATGAGAGGGCTGGAGCATATGAAGGCAGGCTAAGAGAGTTGGAGCTGTTCGGCCCGGAGAAGAGAAGGCTGTGGGAAGGCCTTATAGCAGCGTTCCAGTACTCAAAGGGGGCTTATGAAAAAGAGGGAAAATGACTTTTCACATAGACAAATAGTGACAGGACAAGGGGGAACAGCTTTAAACTAAAAGAGGGTAGATTTAGAACGATAGAATTTTTTGGGTTGGAAAAGACCATTCAGGCCATCTACTCCAGCTGTAAACCCAACACTGCCAAATCCACGACTAAACCGTGTCCCTAAGCACCACATCAACACGTCTTTTAAATACCTCCAGGAACAGTGACTCGATCACCTCCCTGGGCTTGATAACCCTTTTAGACAGAGAAATTTTTCATAATGTCCAATCTAAACTTCCTCTCAACTGCTACATGGGAGAAGAGATTGATCCCCCCCTTTCCACAACTTCCTTTCGGGTAGCTGTAGAGAGCAATAAGGTGAAACCTGGAGCTAATAATCTGAACATCAACAATACTTAGAACAAACAAAGCTAGCATCTTAAATATCGCCTAAAAATTAACAGCTAGAGTGTACAGCCCATAGAGCATGGTATACGAACCGTAACAACCATATTACAATGTGGACTACAGAACACTGCCATTGGTACGGACTGTCATGTGAGGGATGGGGAGTTTGGATTGAAAGGGAATAATTACCCAGGTTGTTCTTTGTTCAGGTTCCCTTTTTCAAGGCACATAGATCAAGCTACCAAATATCATAATTGATCTGTGCCAATAAATCTGTCGAATGAAGATGAGAGCCTAGTGTCTAAGATGTCTTTAACTGTAGGGCACATGCAGTTTCACTCGACCAAATTCTCTGCATGCTTGCTTGCAAACTCTCCCTGGGTTTTCCCCTTACCTAAACCCCATTTTCTGGGGTCAAGGGCATTAGTTAAGGTGGAATGCTATATGTATATGCACATCTCCTTATACTGGAGTAAACAGCAAAAACTGAGTTCAGTCCAAGCAGTATTGGTGATCAAAAATCAGACTGAACTAGCATTTCAGGGACTTACATTTGTCTGCCATGGTCATCATATATTTGCAAATAAAACATCTTTTTTTTTAACCCCCTTATAACTACCAGAATTTGTAAAGCAAGGAGCTTACTTGAAGCAGATAGATTTAATTAGAATTCACTGCCATGTCTGACTCTAGACTATTAAAGTGTACTGTTGTTTCTGTGGTAAAAATAAAAAGATGCCTGATCCACTCTTTGTTGATGAGACCAAACTGTAGAACCCTCCTTCCCAAGATTTCATCTCAGTGGTTTCAGCATATCTGACGTACACAGAGCAAATCATATCCCTGTGAGGACTGTCCTCTTCACCCTTACCACCCAGATTTCCATATCCACACAGGCCACATTCATTTCATTTCCACATGACAGTGCCTATGGGTTGCTGTCACGTACAAAGAAGAAAATGTTATTTTTACAGATGATTTAGCTTTTCTGCCTCTGGATTGGGAAACGAAAACAGAATTACCCTGCCAGCAAAATGAAATAACTTCATGTTTCCAGAACCGCATTTCTGGATCCTAAAAGTCCTCTTTCTCTACACAAACTGAAATGCACAGGCAGGAAGAAAAGCTCATTTTTACAGGCTGTCTGAAAAGTACTTTTATAAAAATAGCATGAAATACTCCCATGAACTGTACCTCAGACACTGGAGAAACTCCATCTGCTAGAGACAGATGCAAAGCAGATAGCTGTTTAAATTTGCTTGGCAATTTTTCAGAAGAAACTATAGGGTGTGAGAGAATGAAGGATCACTTGCTTATATAAGAACCAATCTCTTCCAAAACTCACTACCCTGGACTGTACCAGGCACTTCATGTGAACAGTCTGCCTTGGTAGAAGGTTTTCTCTTACTCTCAGGCAAATAGAGATGATGATATTCCTTATAAGTGTATCTGTTAATTTGCTTAGGTCATGCCTCAAGCCACAACATCTTTGTTACAAAAACATAATCCTTCTGAACCTCATTAAGACTTCTTAATAAACAACAGTCTATCTATTAACTGTGTTAAAAATAATCTCTCATTTTATTTGCTGTCTTTTGAGCTTGCCTTCACAAGAGGAAATCACTAAGCAGTGGTAGATGTTTCTCCACATGATGGTGTGATTTCTGTCACATGTAGCAGTCTATTACAATAGTAATTATTACATTTCAATAAGGTGTCTAAATTTCCCTACCTTCACACGAACTCAGACACCATTTCTTTCTAAAAGTAAGTTTAAAATTATGATTTTAAAATTTGCATTTTATCTCAGAATGCCAGAATGACAATTTTGTATTGAATATACACGGATTTGGAAACCATTAAAATGTTTATGTAAAAAAATAGGAAAACTATGCTTCATGAATCTTAAGCCTTTCAACCCTCCTGGAAGATAGGATTAAATTAAGAAGTGGGGGGTTTTTTGACAGAAGAAATCTGTACAATATTTCAGGCCATTTTATTTATCTCAAGTCCTTCTGGTAACTACCAATTACCCAGCCACATTAAATCTTAAATCAAGTATTTAGAAGTTTTTTGTATAGCAACTCCAAATAAGTAGATCTTAGGAAAGCATCCCTCCAAAATAATTTATGGAAATCATTGATTTTCTGTTACTCTGAAAGTGGGAACCAAAAGGTTATTATACTAAGAAATTAATAACTTTTTAATTCTTTGAAGGAATCAAACAGTGAAAGAAACATCTTTCTTTTTTTTTTTTTTTGGTCTGTTAATACCACTGTTCAATGGTCAGGCTAAACAGTTTACTTTCTTAAGTCACCCAAGTTGTACAGACGCGCTCTGGGTACTGACTGGCAGACAAACCTCAAGAGATGTTTTAAACCTGTAAATCCAGAATTTTTGTTACTTCTCCAGTACTACCACTGCAGTGGGATGTTTTTGGGAAACAGATGGGAAATACCTGAACTGTAAGTAAGGGTTTTAACATGATACTGCTTAATAAGAGCTGTGAGCCGCTTACAAGTTTTGTGCATTTTCTCCACAAGTCACTTACACACATTCTGCTTACAGTTTAAAGTGTTAGATATGTGTCATCTCCCCCTACACCTAGCAGCAGAAACTGAGCATACAACATCAAAAGCAAACCTTTCTAAATTAATATCGAAGGTCAGCTCCTAAATCTGAAAATACTTGTCACACCTAAAACTCTAACAAACTAGACTCTTCAGTGGCCTAATACAATATCTTACATGAAGTGGATACCAAGAAAAGGTAATTCCTCAATGTCTTTAGCTATACTCATATTGCATATCGCCAAGTACTGTTGCTGGTTGTTACAAGAGATTGTTGTCCTCTAGGTGAGAAAAGTGCCAAATGACAAGCAGGAATGAGTTAGCATATCCCTTTTCCCATTTTATTGAAAACCACTCTCAAAGGAAGAAAGGTTTTGCCTTTCCTGGTTTACAGAATGCAGCAGCTGAATTACATACTTACTTCTTGTGTGTAAGGTCCAGACCACTGTTGACTATTCCCTCCACCTTGACATTTTTCTGTCCACAAATATTTCCATAACTGTCATATCCTGAAAGCAGTCTTGCAGCTGCTCCTGTAGCTATTGAATAGCCACAAATAAAACCCTGGAGGAGAAAAAAAAAAAACAAAACAATCCACAGTTTAGCAATATTTTGTTTGACAGCTGGGAGAAGTCAGTTTTATCAATTTGTTTCTAAGTAGAAGTTGTCTAAAAATTCTTTCGGCCTGAAAAAGGAAAGACAAGGACCATCACAGAGAGATGTTGTGCAACGATAAAATTGATTGTAACCTAAAAGAGGATTGAGATATCCAACACTGGGTACTATACAAGCATAGTTAAGACTCTTGTAGGTGCTTTTTTTGTTAGTCATTTTGTCAGTGAATTGTGCACGAAGCAGAAGGGAGACCAAGAGCAGGCAGTGAAGGAGAGCCAGCTACAAGAAGAGCTGGAGTTGTCAAGGATTACTATGCATCTTAGAGAATTCCACACAGTCCAGATTTTCTTGCTTTCAGACTTTTTTCTTTCCTTCATATTACTTGCTTTCAAAGATGAGCTAGAATGAAGAGGCCTATCTAACACAAGTTTCTTTTAAGGAAGTGCTCCTAAAACAAGTGACCAGATCAAGGCTACTGTGGTTCCATATGCTGGATTTAAATGCAAGAAAGAAACAGACACAAAGCAAGATGGCTCAGACAGTGTAATGTGGAAAATACCAACACGTAGGCAGGTCTTGCTGTGAACTTTCAGACACAATTCTCAAGCAAAACCAAGATCAAGATGGTGATTGTGCAAACAGGAGACTGGTGCAAAAGCATCATTAACACCACCACTGACAGGCAGAAATGAACCATCAGCTCACTCCACTACCATCAGTGAACTTGTTTTCGCATGTGAGACAAGCTAAGATTTGAGCAGCTGAGACAAATGCGTGAAGCAACAGATGGCAGTGGCAGGATCAGATGAGATGATGACAACAGGTAATGAACTCAGCACAGAACAGTGAAAATGTGCGGTTTCAAAGGTGTGAAGATACAGCAGAGTGACCTTCTCTAATGGATAGGCTATCAATTCCAGACAAGCCAATCATTATGTTTCCCTTGCCAATGCACTAATGCACTTATAGACCTAATATTCAAACTGAAAACAAGGGCAAAGTGATCAAAAGGCTCACTAGTCATAATAATTCAAGCTAATTTCCAGCACTCACTTTTAATTTCTCAGATCCCCTACTATTCTGTAAAGGACATACTAGCGTGCATTTTACATACAGTAGTCCTCAGGTTCTTGGCTGGTTCAAGAATTTTTGTCCTTACACACAGGCAAATCATACAACCCTTCCTCTATCAAAGCTAATTTACAAGTGTGCAGTGATGTTCTCCTGGCTTGTCATGGCACCTGACCCTTCAAATGAAGTCCCCTAGAACAGTAACTAACAAGGTATGTGACCCAATAGGATAATTGCTCTGTATATCATATTGCTTAGACAGGAAAATTTGGGACACTCATGCATAGCAGACCTAATTATTATTGGGGGCACAGGTAAGTATGCACGAATAATCAGGGAACATCAATAAAGGAAAAAATCAAACACAAAAGAGAGAGCTACTTGTTTCAGGAAGTACTGTACTTTTTGCAATTTTAAGATAGCCACATTACAGTGACACTGTAATTCATATGATTTTAAATAATCGTTATAATTTTTGCATTTGAAGAACAGCCGTTGACAAACACCCTGGGGAAAGTAGAAGAAATTTTTCAGTGGAATTATTCCAAACACCAGAGACCAAGGGACAGCAGAAAAGAAAGCTGACAGAATCTAAGTCCCAAACCCCTAAGGACTACTGCTTGTAACACAGCAGTACAAGACAGAAACAGACATTCTCTGTTTAAGAAGAACGGTATGAAGCAAAACAAGATGAAAAGAAGTGTATTGCTAGTCTTCACTAATCTGCAGCTCTTGGAGGTCTGTTTTTTTAACATAAAGTCTAGAGGGTTGTGAGGCTGACCTGAGAAAGGTGATGGCTTCATCACACAGGACAGAGCTGGTATAACTTTGAAAGAAAGATTTTACCACTGGTAATATGCCTGTTAACAGTAGCTGCTTCTACTAGGCATCCAAGAAAAAAAAAGGCAACAAAAAACAAACAAAGCAAAAAAACCAAACAAACCAACCCCCCAAAAAGCAGTCAACTTTTTGATATTCAGGATCTTTGTTCCTCACAAAAAGTTTACTGTCATTCATAGAACTGTTCACCAGATTCAAAGCTATCACTTCTGGGACATCCATCCCCATAAGAAACATGACTCAAGTGATACATCTTCATGATGTAAATCACTTACCAAAGAAACTGGAGGGGAAGAGAAGCTGAAGAAAGAATTGGCACAAACAATAAATTATGGATCCCTACCAAGGACATAGTACCCATTTCTGTTCTACAGCTACTGGTTCTCATGCAAATATACCCTGACTTTTCCCAGTGATGAAGTTACTGAAGGGTTTGAAAATTCCTTTCTTCTGAATGCAAACTCTTTAACTATATAACATTTACAGAATTATCTGAGTTTTACTCACCATTCCTATGCAGAAGAGGATGAATAAGAGCAGCCATGGTACATCTGTGCAGCTGTGGTCCTCCAGAGGCTTCCACTCTCGCTTGGAGCTCTTGTGTGAGAAGAGAGAGATGAGGTTAACAACACTTTAATTGTCTGCTCACAATAGAAAAAGGCAGAAAATTATTCTATGGGGCATTAACATACCGCAGGAGCCATCCTTAAGCTCTGAGGTAGCTGAAGCAGCTTGGTCAAAAGATTTAAAGAGTAAGGCTCATGTGAGACTTCAAAAGAAGTGCTTCCACAGGAAGCTAGATCAACAAATACTATTTATCCAGAAAACAGGTAATTTATCCAGGAATTTACGAATATTTATCCACAAACTAGGTTATTTTCATAACTAGTTTTTATTAATATAAAACAGAAATTAATGGCATGAAATTGATGATATCTCTTTATTTCAGTCTTCCACAGCTACCTTTCAGTAATCTGATTTGCAAGAAGGATAAAATGTTAAACTTTCCAAAAGCCCCCAAGTTTTCAAACACTATTGGCAGGTTTAGCAATTACAGTGCATGTAGAAAGGAGGTAATAAATTGCTCTTTAAGGAACAGTTCTCTACCTGCCACAAAGCAGCTGAGCTTAACATCTCAGTGAAGAAATCCCTAGCCTATATTGTGATGGTGCCAGAAAGGACAGTTGTGTACTTAAAGGTTGAAATACTCAAAGATGGAGGTTCTACTGCAAAGTATAAAGAGGCAGTTGTAAGCAATTCAAATAGTTTGCTGCTCGTGAGGTAAAAGTTCTCAAGTGTGTATACATTGCTAAGATAATTAAAGTCTGTTAAAAAGAGTCATCTAGGCAAAAAGGTTCCAGGAAAAGAATAAGCATTAGCTGTAGTACAAATCTAAGCATATCAGAATTTGTTTATTACAACAAAAACATTGATTATAGATGAGCTTTTTCAATTGGCTCCCAAATACTAAGTCTTCAGATATTACTCCTGAGACCCCAAAAATGCACACATTTTTCAACCTTGATGAAGAAAAGGAGATTGATACAGCGAGAATACAAAACAGTTCTCTCTAGAGACAAAGCAAAGGGGGCAACCTATTCAGATTTTTTTTTTCTCTCAAGACTCTGAAGCATCTTCAGGATTTTGCTAACAAGGTAGCAAACATCAGTACTCAATTAAACCAAAATGGCTGAATGAAATATCAACAGCTTTTATCTCTACTATGTATTTTGCAGATTTTTAATCAAAAAAAGCAATAGTGTGTAATGTACATAATATAAGCAAGGTCATTTTTTCATATTCATCACTTTGGCTTTTGTTATTGCACAAGCACAAAGCAAACACTTTTCAAATACTACTATTAGAAAGCTACAAACTGTGTAAATACAAATTAAATTCTGCATGCATCATGCTTCAAAAACACACAGTTTTCTAAGTCGTCTGACTTTGCATTAGGGAATTCCATGTTACTTTTGCAATATTTTATTAAGGAAGTTCCACTTACAGATATGATAAATATAATTTTAATTCAAACTATGCAAAGTTACTATGAGCTCTGAACAGTCCAGCTTCTTTAGATTTTACTCAACAATCAGTAGTGAAAGGTGCTAAAAGGTCATATTATGCACCCTACTACCCACATTCAAAAAAACTGTCTTCTGATCCTGGCAGTTTACACTCAGCACTAACACACGATTCAAACTTAACATTTACAACATGATTGTGACATTTATGTTGTTATAATTAGCATAATGATAATTGCAGAAAATACATAAGGCTTCATGCTTCCTGTTCCTAAATTCCCTCCAAGAACTCCAGATTCTTCAGAAATTTACTTTTATTTACAAACAGCAGAGACAAATTTCACCTATAGCTGTGGTCTTAAAAGTAAACTGCCCTTAGCAAAGGAGGGAGCAATAGAATGCTCTGCAGACTGTGTTTTGTTTGTTTTGTTGGGGTTTTTTTATCCTCTCTGTACCACCTGCAAACAAAATCTTTTAATAGGATTTTTTAAAGCCTCTGGAATAGCTCTGGCAAGGATTTAGGTTGTCTGACTAGTCACATTTACCATAAGTAACAGTTACCATAAGTAATCCATTTTATTTACTAAGTGGACTGCAATTTATATGTTAAAAAGAAACCTGAAATGCCATGACATAGCACATAGTTAGAAGGTTACACAGGGAAATTAATTCTGAGTCCATAGCCCTTACTGTGCTACAAAACATAACTAAAAAAAAAATAAAAATAAACCAACCAAACAACCAAACAACAACAAAACAAAAGGCAGGAAGGTATTTTAAACAAAGAGTAGTCTTGGAGGCAACTCAAAAGGCACTAGATACTTACTGACTTTCAATTTAACCACCTAGCATAGTAAAAATGTATGAAATTAAACATGTTTTAAAACAACACCCATCTTCGGTAGCCTGTCCAATCTTTCTTCTCTCCAGTCCTTGCTACAACCCAAGCTAGCTGAGCTAGCTGCCATTATCTATCTGCTATTTTCTTCTCAGTCGCTTCCTTGTATTCTGGATTCCTACTGAATCTTCTTCCTTAGCTTCACAGTCCTTTATTCTTGTCTTTGACTTTGGTATCTATGTCTCTCTACTGACTGCTTCCTGTCCACTCTACACCCTTAGGCATTTGCTCAGACTGTGATATTCATGCTTTAGCAACACTAATTGTTAATCTATGGCCAACATAAGGTTTAACAAATGCTGTTTGTTCTGCAGTCTGCAAACTATGCTTTGTCTCCGCAATAACTGAAGTACCATATCATGTCAGCAGACATGCTTTGCCTGAAACCCTAATTCAGCACTTCTACTGATTTTAGCCTTTCTTCCAGATGGATTAAGAGCCTACAGTATTTGCTTATGCATGAAAGATAAATAACCTAGAGAAGAAAAAAAGAATTTTTTTGAAATTATTTGATTCATTTAAAGTTTTCTCTTCAAACAGAGCTTTCATAATTTATGCTGTGCTCCCTAAGAATATTCTTGCCATTAACAAAGATCAGGTCAATCTGTACTGACACAAAAGCACAGAGAATCAGGAGCATTATCAGTCAAAAGTGGGAAGCCTGCAAAAGAGTTATTCTCTCCAAGACAAACTTGCAGGTTGGCAACAATTTTCCTGACCATAACAGCTTTTCTGTGGTGATTTTATGAGTTATTTACTTAAGAACCCAAATGAGTGTGTTCAGAAGTTTACGTCCGTCCATTTTTCACAAGACTTAGCAAACCCAAAACCAAATCAGAACCCCTTGGTGCAGCAGTTTTACAATCACGTCTTAATATTCCACACATAGAAAGCTGGATGCCTACAGTTAGGTTTTCTCTTGCAGAAGATGGAATAGGAAGAATGCCAGCACACTAGCCACTGGCTTTTCTAGCTGAATTCAGAGCTACGCAGTCTCAAGACAGCAAGTACTTGCATGCAAACGCAAAATAAAAAGAGGTTATTTTCTTGCTCTTCATTGCATTTCCCATCGGTCCAAAACAAATATAGAAACCCCTCCTCCAGATTTCTTTTTCCAAAACTAGCGTAGCCAAAACCAGTGGTTGCCACTTTCACTGTTCACTGCAATAGCAGTACATTTAGGATGCCATACAACACTCGCCTGCCCTAACCAGAGTGTAACACACATAAGAGCACAAGGAGGTGTGAAAACACAGCATGTCACCAGGGGACTACAGAAACAAGGAGCTACAATTTATTTTAAACGCAAAACGCCTCATGCAGTGTAAAATTTGGGAGTGATGTAACTGAAGCAAGAAGCCTATTAAATAACATCTACAGCACTATATAAACGGATAATCAAGCAGTGTGTAAGTAGCAAAGATGTGATTTGTCATCAACTGAGGATGTTGCAACACCATGATTAAAGCAGCAGAGAGAAAAAGTCTCAGTGATCAGATGACATGTTTCAAGAAGAAGAAAATGAAGGTACTAGTGAGGCAGGTGGGCTGAATTAAGGGTAACCCAGTGAATAACTAGCATGAGTAACAACCACTGGATGAAAAGAAGTTGCAGGAAGAGGCTATACTCTAGGCTTCAGTTAAGCTAGTGAGCATAAACTAGAAGCTGGAGAGTACAGGACTATTCCAATTTGCATATGAACATCCAGGTTGTAATAATAAAGTCACAGCTTCATTCAGTTAGTTGAGGACAAAAAAACCAAAACCAAACCAGAACAAACAAATACAGCCTTCACATTTTTCAGCCCAAACCAATTCTCTTAAGAGACCTAGGATGAAGAATATCCAATCAAAACCCTACAGAAAGATTCACTAGTCAAAAGTCCAGAGAAGACAAAATTTAAAGCAATGTCCACAGGCAGCAAAGCCAAGTGGAGTTATACTTTGGGAGATACCATGACAGCTACATGAGCTGTGCCATTCTGGCTAAAGAAGAGGCTCTCAAGTGCATGTGCTCTGAACTCCTGGAAGGTCCACAAATGGTCCAGGACAAATGGTTCATCACTCCTGTTCATAAGTAATGCTACATAAAACCTTACATGCAGATGAAAAACAGTGACCCAATATTCTTCTACTTCAGCATTTGGTTTAAATCAGTTCCAGTTCCAGTCAAAATAGGAGAAAATAAGACAGAAAAGTTGAAATATTTTTTTTAACAGAGATGCACACAAATAATTTTGACATTTTCTCTTAAGAAGCAACAAATTGCTTTGGTTTAGTTTTCTTTTATCTTTCAACCTGGTTCTAACACAAAGTGAAGATGCTGCAAAGCATCCAGTTTTCCATTTGCAGGAACTGAGAATAAGTTTTCTTATTTTCCACACTTAGAAATGGCCACTTTCTTTCTACTGAACACTGAATGCAAGGTATGGCATTTCAATTCATCCATCTAAACAATCAGGTCTTGATTTACAAAGGTTTTTCAGATCAGGATATTCAAGCACTTCAGCATTTGACCCATCCTCCCCTTAGCAGCTCATACCTTCCTTTAAGGGTGTAACTATTCACACCACTTGGGATTTCTGAAACTTTTGTTGATTCAACTGGTGGGTTTACAGGACTGCCAGACATAGAACCTGTGTATGCAAACTTCACCACTGCTTTCACCATTTATATTCATTCACTTTTTGACCTTTCCTTAAAGGTTGGGGGGGAAAAAAAAGATTCATTGCCTACTCTTCTCCTCAACAATGCACACCGATTTTGTAATCAATTCAGGTCCTTAGTTTCCATTCTATACTACATCCACCTTCCAATTTTTTAATATCTCAATCATGACACCAACCGCACAATCATCGAAAGACTTCCTCCCTGCTACAATTTACAAAATTTAATGAAGTTTAAGACACATATTCCTTTCAAGGAACAGTTGTATTAGGCTGTCAAACACTGGTGTGCACAAATACCTGAACTCCCATTTGTTCCTCAAAACGGTGTTTGTCTGCGACCATTCTTTTAAGTGGGATATAGTTTATTAAGTGTTTAAGCACAGAACCCAGCTAATAACCAAACTGACAGTTTTAAAAGCCATGGAACTAGCTGGGATTGACTTCCTTTGGTCTTTCTGACTAGTATAATGAGATCCTCTGATATCTAACAAAGAGCAAGTTCTGATCATAGTTCTTCATGCAGTGGAGACAATTCCTGGTATTTTTTTTTCTCTCTTCTCATTCAGGTTTTCTGATATTTAAGAGTAACTGAGTTTTCGTTAAGAGACCCTTCCTCAGCAGCAATAGTTTGACCTCAGTCTTATATTAAGCTTAAAGGAACGTAACAGGATCTTTGCATCATCACTGCTGAATTAGCTGTCACTGCCAAGGTAGCTCAGCTGAATCAATAATTTTCAAAATTATTATTTTGGGGCGTGGGAGAAACCATTAATTTTCTGAAGGAAAATTGCAACTGTGTACCATTACACAGATTGTACAATCTGTGCTAAAGATACTGGTAAAAAAAAGTAGTTTAAATCCCTACAAGTAACTATGTAAGTTACGTTTTCACATAGCTTTAATTAATTTCAGGGTTTTTTACAGAGCGACTGTAAAAAAATTTGGAATATTCACTTCTACAATTTCTAATAAGTTTCAGTAATGATAAGAAGATACTGAAAATTTTGGGTTGTAAATATTTCATGTTTTTTTAAGTGAAAAGATATTTTTTGTCATACTTCTAAAAATCTTCAGGGATATTACTACCGATGTTCAAAGTTAGGATAATTTGTTATAAACCCCCATTCTAAGAACCACATTAATCTAACTACATCCTCTGTTTGTTTTTTTATCACCTTGATGTTACATCTGGACTTAGAGTTCATACAGCTGTACTTCAATATAGGAGAGTAAATAGAAATAACTGCTGTTTGTTTATTTAAATCAAGAACTCAGAAATTTTTGTGTAGTACCTATCTATCTACATAGGAAACAAACAGTCTCAGCGTGCACACAGCATTAATAAACAGCCCTTAGAGGTAAAAATGGATTTTCATCCTATCCAGGATCTTTTGCAGAAACTGCACAGAGTCCTCCAGCCTCCACCTCTCCTAGGATGCAGACTGATGCTGATAAAGTGCCAAGATTCAACTGATAACTAACGTTCAGTTTATTCCAATAGCAGAGTGAGTACATAATACATAAATTGTACACGTACATTGCAGGTTTGACCCTTCGAAGTTGGAGGGTCCATCTGCGATACTGCACATGCCACAAAAGGACACGTAAGGGCATGACTCCCCAGAAAATGGGCAAGCCAGGTTAAAAGGATGATGAGCAATAAGTCATCCAGTTCAGAAGTTGTCCTGCAAGCTATGTTTAAAACTGCATCTTCACGTGCTGTTGAAACACACCCACACTGAAAAAAAAAAGAAAAAAAAAAAAAGAAAAACACACACAGTTCTTGAAACATTTATTAGTGTTTCCCAGTGAGTAGGAAGTGATTCTTTACTCATTTTATATATCTTTACAAGCTAAAGAACAGTACTAGTCACATGCTGACCTTTACCAGTAAGCATTCCACCTATCAATAAGAGGAGTCACAACTCAGTAGTTTACCAAACTGTTTCCAACGCAAGAAGGTACTTCTCCAGGTTTAACAGAGAACATGGCATTTTTCTGCACAAGACATGGAACACTTTTCTACACTATTCAGCTGTTTAAAATAACAACTAGCAGCAACTCTATATTGTCCTAACGAAACTTCTTCCACCTCTGAACAGATCTTAATCCTAGAGCCTAAAGAGAAAGAGGAAATGAGTCCTGACCCCAAGCATTAACAGTTTAGGATGTTTTCAGAACTCTCCAACCTGAGGCCTAAAACAAAGATATGCCCCCTAGTCCAAAGCAGAAGCCATTTTGACACAGAATCATAAAATCTGCTGGGTTGGAAGGGACCCACCACGACCACAGACTCCAACTCCTGGCCCTCCACAGGGCACTCCAAGAATCACACCGTGTGGTTGAGAGTGTTGTCAAAATGCTTCTTGAACCCAGACAGGCTTGGTGCTGTGACCACTTCCTTGGGGAGCGTGTTCCAGACACCAAATGAAGTTATCCATTCCTCCTCCATCATTACAAATGTCAAACTGCAGTGAATAAGATGACTGGTAGGCTGCATCTGACCACTACAAAGTGGTCAAAACATACATGATACCAATTATAGATGTAGACTACTAAAGTGTGTCTCACTATAAACACAAATTAGTAACTACTTCATGAGCATTTCTCTGCATCTACAGCCAACTTAGTAGGTAATGACTGATCTAAACAAGTGTGTAAAATGTCAGAATATAAAATTAAAATCTAGCAAGTTGTTTCACATTTTCAAACAAAAGCATTAGCTTTTAAACCTGTTAAATACGCTGCACAAAGGAATTCATATTGAGAGGGAGAGAAAAGACATGGACATTTTCTAACATCCTCACAAGTAAACAGAGTCTAGAGTCCCTGACAATGCTAATATGAAGGTCTATGTTTGTCAGCTCTAAAGAGCATTAAGTCCATGATTATTCTGTGATCTTCTGTTATTTGGAAGACTGTAAAGTAGTTCTCTATGTAAAATTTTCATGTGGTGAATGCACTGTTTTAAGTGTCCAGAACAAAGTCTTGAAGCACCAAAACTATAATCAGTTCATGACTTGACCAAAATGTCACATTTTTATAGAAAACCCCCAGTTTACTTCACCATGAAGTCTAAGAACACTGTGCACAGTTGACTCAGTTAAAAATGTTCACCATTATGCACAGACTTCCTATGCGTGACTTACAGGCATTCAGATAAAGTACCAAACAGCAGTTTACAGCACTTATTATCATGAGTTCAGATGATCTCTCAGGTTTGCAATAAAACTGATTTATTACCAGCAAATTACTACTACACCTCCATTACTAGAGCAGGAACACACACCAGCAAACACAAACTTTTACTCTACTGAACTATACCAGTTCCCTGGAAGAATGAACTACATTGTATCCATAAAAATATCTCCATAAGCACACCAAAAGAATGGTTAGTGTAGCCCTGGCCTGGATCTACCTCTGCGGAAGAACAGTATTACTGCTCCTACCCCAAAGAGGCTGCTAATGATTGAATTCTCCTCGGAGACAGGGGCTTGAGTTGCCCCAGACTTACAAAAGTGAAGCAATGTCTCCCACTTCCAGGCACAAGAGAGGTCGTCACTGTAATACTGTCACAGCTGAGGTGGCAGTCATCTGTAGAAAGAAGCCCAAACACATGTGGGCAATTCCAAAATGGACTTCATAACAGGACACACAAATCACAGTGGAGTCTAACATCCTGGGGGTTTTTTGCCTTTTTTTTTTTTTTTTAATTCCTGCTTTGACCTCACTACAAAACCCTGTATTTTTCAATTTACTGCATGGCAGACACCAGCGACACTTCAGACTAAGAGCCATATAACAGTACTTTACATATAGGCACCCACATCCCTATTTTCCTAATGACTCCACATTCATCACTTGTCCTCCAATGCCCTGAGCACTGAAAAGATGCATCTGCTCTTTTTAGGTATGAAACTCAAAGGTCCTGCTAGGAAAAGTTTTCTGATGGTATAATACTGCTTTAAAGTTATCCACCAAAGGGTGATGAGTTTATACTTTGCTTCTCTTGAGACAAAGAATACCACCAATTCACTGAGCCCACATATGCTACTTCATGAACATTCTCAGATGCTACAAACAGTATTTATAAGTTTTTAACACAATGTCAACAAAACTGAGATCCCATAGGACATCATATTATTGATGATGCAATATGAAGATGTTTACCCTGCAAACTCCTGTGCGGAGACTCCACTCTTGAATATGACATGTGTTGTATATAATCTTCCACTCATCTTGACAGTCAACTCATATTAAACGTTGCTTCAAAACTCCTTTATTACATGCTTCCACCTCAGTCAACAATTTAAATATTTATCTTGAAGCATAACACAGCTGATTAAATAAAGAGCTGATCAGCACACCTGCTGAGGTTTTGAAGTTTAGAAATCAGGCCATCTGCAGACAAAAGCCCAGTTTTTAACTCTCTAAGTCTTTAATTATTGTTTCTTTTCTTCATAACCCATTGTTAAGTACTTATTTGAAGGCAGCAATAAATAAGGACACTTGACAAATATAATAGAAATATTTTTCAGGGGACTAAAATATTAATTTCAATGCATTTTTGGTACTTCCATGGTTCTTAATAATTAATAAAAATCAGTCATGCAAACAAAAACAAAATAACAACAACAAAAACATACAAACAAAAAAACCAAACAAAAACCCCAAAACCAAAATCACAAAACATTTCACTTCTGAAGACATTTTGCACATACCAAGTTACTTAATCACATTTGAACTTCCTGCTTGTATATCAACCAGTTTCACAGAATCTCAAATTTTGTTCCTTCCATGCCCTGCAAGTCCCAAATTATAAAACATTTTCAAACTTTGGACTAGTAAAACATTGCCCAACTACAATACACACTTTGCTTCCAAATGTCTTAGCTTTATCACATGATATTAACACACACACACACACACCCAAAAAAAAAAAACCCAAACAAACAAAAATAAAACCACAGCAGAACTCCCCAATTACTGGTCTGTGCATGAAATGTGGATTCCAGATGAAGAACACTCCATGGAAAACGCTGCCCCTGTTTTTTTGCACTCTCTTCACGTGAATTCCAGACCAAAGACATCGCAGCTCACCAAGAGCTCATGGCCTGCACAGCACTGCTGTGAAAAATAACAACGTTGCCACTTACTAGGGGAATTCACAGCACTTTGCTACATATTCCTCCAAAATGTATCCTACATTCAAATGGGTTTGCCAAGTGAAAATCATGGCTGCTTAATTACCAAGTCCTGACTTACAGGTCCAAAATTCTAGCATAATAAGAAAACAAACAAACAAACAAACCACTCAGGATTGCAATACGAGGACATTGAAAGTATATTAGATTAACAAGAACCAACGCTAAGAAAGCTCTGACTTAAGGAAGAAAGAGCGGGAGGAGAATGGAAAGGGAAATAATGTGTTAAGCCCTTAGTTTATTACATAAGCATACGCCCTTATAAGTGGGCAATAATTTTTCAGTCTTTCATAGCAAACTAGGGGGAGTCTGTCAAAGCATTCCCAGGAGATGGTTATCATGACCTTGAACGAAGTACTTAAACGGGTTCCTTGTTTTGTTTCTGCAGATCTGTATACAACATTCAGGGGTCTCTCCCTCAGTCAGACACTATCTGGAGAGCAGCAAGAGTGGTTTCAATTTACAACAAAACCACAACAGGCCAGTGCTCATTTCTGCTGCAATCAGCAGCTTAACTACCTGGCATTAATTAAGAGCAGGCACATTGTATATTACATTGTGAGGCACAAGTCACCGTGTTCTGCTCGCCATGACTCTCCACCAGAGTCTAGCAATATTACTGGTTTAAACAAGGACAGCTAGGAACTACCATGTAAAAGTGCAGCATGGAACCTCAGCTCTCCGACATACAAGCAGTCATCTCCTACTCTTGCAGTGCAATGGACACTGGGTGTTGAAATCGCATCAAAGCACTGAAAACTAATCTTTGGGCTATAAAGCTGAATTTCTAAACGAAGATGACACTTCTCTCTTCCTAAAGTATACATAGAGATGTTTCTGGGGCTGTTGTCACACAAATATACACTTTTATTCCACATTAGGAAAATGCTTACCTAGAAAATTTTTTTAAAAATCAAAAAAAAAGGGGGGGGGGCTTAGCAACGGAAGGGAAATCGAAGCACTGACATTTATTTACAAAGTCTGTGAAACTTCAAAGTGGATGGAAGACCTAAAAGAACCCTATTATATATTCACCAACACAGACCCTTTCTCTAAAATTTATACACAAAAAGGTCTCATCAAACAGAGGTAAAAATTAGCAATCAGTTTAATCAGCAGGTAGAAGTCACCTGGCAACACTGCATAACTATTTTTTTAGAAGCTAAGCCGAAGATTTACACAATTTTCCAAGAGCTGCTTTAAGTGAGAAAGATTCAAATACAAAATATCAAAGACACAGTTTATGTTAAGTTGGTTTGCAAGTTCTGATTTTCACAAAAGAACTCGCTGAGCCAGGTTCAAAGGAACAAAAGTTATAGTCAGCCCACAGGAGAAAGAGGCATGCACAGTTATTGCAAAGCTTGCCTTCAGAGTAAACAGCATAAAGACAGTTGACAACTTCACTACATAACAAACATTGCCATCTCTTCATAATGAAAAATAAAAGCCATCAGTTGGGTGATACTGAACATACCTGCACTATTATTAGCCTAAAAGTCTGATGGCTGACATTATTCTTGATGCCCCATAGATTACAATAACACGAGCTTTGGATTTAGCACTTCCTATTAACAATGCAAGATAATCAATCTTTTCCAAAATTGTTCTCACTTTATAAAAAAAAAAAGTCTTATAAGGATGCTAGGTCCCATTATTGTTCTTAATACAAACTATCATTTCCTGAAGCTCTTAAAAATAACAAAGTTGATCTTTGAACTACCTGACAAAGTAAAGAAAATAACTTGCTGCTTACAACTTTTAAGAAGTGACATAACTGAAGGGTAGACTAAAACCTTAGTACATGAATTTAAAGACTACTTACAAGTATCTATGTAATTGAAATATTTCTTTCTATGTTAAGATTGAATGGAATTATTTGCACAGGTTGCTTGTGACAGCATTTGTAAAAGGACATCTCATGCTTCACAGGAATCTAACAGAGCTCACAGATCAGAAATACAGAAAAGCCACCAACAACTTCATGAGATACCTGACTCACTAGTATGTTTCTGGATCCTGCTTGTACGCTTTGCCCTTCATACTATTTTTGCTTGCCAAAGCAAGCTTCCTATCTCCTGGAATTAGAATTCACAACTCATTCTGTTTCTGTGCATCAACACTGTTATTCAGCTGGTCTTCTTCCATGATCATACCCGTGCCCACAGTGAAACAGGCATGTTTTGATGCCCCTTATATTCATTTGACTGCAAGAACCTCTGACAACTGAAGATACCACTAGTGTACAATTAGCCATCTGTATTGTCCATAACAGGTTAGCAGAGACATTTCATCAGAACGGTGAGGTTTTTTAGAAAGTTAGGAACTCCAGATTTATTCAGTGTTGCTTTGATAGCAGATGCTCAAGGGAAAGTTAATGGATGATCTGTCTTCATCTCCTCTAATAATGGGAAGTTCTTAGAGTCTTTCAAAAACCAAGGCCACCACTAAAACCACCAAGAATAACATGTGCTTTGTTTTTTCCAGTCATGCCTCCAATTTCTGTCAATATTTCAAGCTTCTCTCACACATATCTTGGATTAAGTCACTAATGTAAAAAGCTATAGGGATAAAATAAACACACACACATAGTATTTCCCAATCCCAACACAAAGATCTCAATAAGTTGCTTTGTTCCCTACAACATGTTGCCAAAATAAACACCTTTTAACTCCAATCAGCCACTCCAACTGCAGAACAGCAGGAAGGGAGAATGGATTATGTATCACAAATGTCCCATGAGAAAGCAGTTTAAGGTCTGCCTCTCCCCCTACCTCGTTCCCTTTCATGATCTATTAATGTCTGTCTGCTCAGATATAACAATGCAAACTTTATGGAACTGTGCTATAAACTAGATCAGCAGAGCAATCTGAGTTACACTGTAGTGCAAGTTTTCTTGCTTAGAAAAAGTCTGTTACAGATTACTTTGAACAAATGGATTTACAGTGCAGCCTAACAGTTATGGTGACATAAGAGTGATGAACTCCAACAGTTACCTCCTGCAAATCCAGTTTTATAATGGATTAATGCTGTGAGATAGCAGAAAATATCACTGATGAAGAAGAATGAAACGCAAGAGAAGAGAATACTGTCATTCAACCACAGATTCCATTTTTCTTCTTCAATAAAACTAAAGATCTGATAGAAACTTAATTGTTCTATTAACTCAGAACTTCAGCACCATTTGCTCAAAAGATGTGTACATTAGGTAGAGAACATAATTTCCAGAACCGCATGCACCAAAAAAAACCCCAAACCAACCAAACAAAAATAAAAAACAAAACAAACAAACAAAAACCCACAAAAAAAGGAACAAAAACCACCACCAAAAAAAAACCACAAAAACAAACAAACAAAAAAAACCCAACGAAAACAAAAAACCAACATCTCCACCAAACCAGAACAACCTCTATCAAAAGTAAGCAGAAACTTCTTAACTTCTGTTGCATGGCAGACCCACAATGAAAGAGATCCACCTAGACAGAAGCACCCACCTTGAGAAAACACACATCTCATGACAAAGATATGGCCAAGAGAAGACAGTGGGCTGAAATCACATTAAGGTACTGGCAACTAACAGCAGTGCCAGAGAGGAGATACACAGAGGTGGGGTTTCTTTCTCTTGTCCTTTACAGGTCTTCATCTCATATAGGCCAGCACACTTTGGCTAAACTACAATTCAAAAAAGTGTTAGGAAGATCTGGTCATGGTAATTAATTATGAGTACCCAGACTGCTTTATGACAAGTGTGAGGATGTAGCGGACACCGCACAAGATTTTCTCAGCAAGCTCAAGGTTCACGATGGTGATAGTGTCAAGAGACAGCAAGCACAAAAATAATTACAGCTTAGTGAAACGAAATAAGTATAGAATAGCACAAACCCCTAAAGAAAAAAAAGATGATGACACTGTTTTAATACAAAAAAGGAGAAACACGCAAACAGGAACTCTGGTTGCAATGATAAAGAACAAGGGCAGATACTACACCAGGGGAAGTAGAAGAACTTCGTGCAAACATGGAATAAGACCAAAATGGAAACAAGAAATTAACTGGAAAGAATATACCTGTTCTAAGTGCCTCAGCAGGCATATCCTCATATTCATTTAAGAGCTCAACTCGATGATCCTTGTGAGTTCCTTCCAACTCAAAATATTCTGTGATACCACAGACTGCCCAGGGAAAATAAGACACCATGTGGCAGAGGATTACACACAGTATTGAAAGAGGTCAAGGAGGGTAAGAAAGAAGGGGAATCCTTTCAACTTGGGCAGAAGAAGAAGTTTGTAGAACCGTTACTGAAGACAATTTCAGCACAACACAGAATATGGATTGGAATTAATTTAGTATGAAGAGACAGGACAAACATACATTCTTCCATTCAGGAGTTTGGAAAAGAAGGGAAGCAGACTGGAGCTGACTGTCAGCTAAGGACTGATAATAGTAACTCAGACCAAAATTAGGAAGGGAATAAGATGGCAGCAAGAGGTAAAACCCAGTAATTTGGAATTAAAACAGGAAAATTGAATGAATGGGGCTTTGGGGTCAGACTAAGTAGTTAAAAACGAGGAAAAGCAGAAGGCAAACATGCAAATCCATCTCTGTAAGCAGCAATCAATAGTACTGAGCAAAGGTAAACAAGTCAATTCTAATCAGTTTTTCTCTGGAAATCTTTAGATTCCGCAGGGGAAGAGATACAGGAAAAGGCCTGAGGCATTGCTTTAGACAGCCTGCAAAGCAAAGGAACTGGGAAATGTATTCAGTAGCGAAAGTGGATAACTGAATATGAAATAAGAGTCAGGAAGAAGACAACAAAGAAATCTACCCTGTTCAACTATCAGTCACAGGTAGGTGCATTATCACAAATAAGAGGAGGTGGCAGTCATGAGAAAGGGACCTGGAGGTGCAGTACTCAGATAAGATGGCTGGCAGAATCAAAACAGAAGTAATCATTTCTCTCAGAAACAGAAATGAGGATTAGCAGATGAAAATCAAATAGGCTACAGAGCTGAAGAATGAAGTTAATGAGAAATCAACCTGAAAAACAAAGTCATAAGGAATGAGGATGAGCAATCCACAGCAATGGGAGAGACTATGTCAAAGACCAACATGCAGCTACAAAGAGAGAAGCAAAAAGTAAGCGAGGCAATATGAAGGAATGTCTGATGGACCCCTGCCCAGGAAAAATGGAAGAGGGGAAAGTACAAAGACAGTGGTAGATGAGGAACACAACATTTATTTTTAATGATAAAAGGGAAGATAAGAGACATTAGGATCTAATGCAATGCTGTACTGTAGGTTGCAAGGTTTCTGCAATCCGTATACCAGACAAACTGCTGATAAAATATTCAGCAACTAGCCCTTGCTTTGGATTTCCTGAGAAGACACAACATTGCTTATGGCTGGGGTGTTAAATAAACAGCCATTCTTTATATTTCAGTTATATATATGGGATACAAAGCTCAATTACTGTACCATATCTTGCCACACATGAGGAAAGCAAATGAAAAGTTCAATAGTGCACTATTAACATCACACGCCATGACAGTGGAACACAAGTGTCACTGAAAAACAAAATCAATCAGTTGAAACCCATGAACAAGCCAGATATGTAAACCAATTGATCTTCTACTTCCTATTTCAGTCTAATGTTACCCACAAATAAGCCTGCATTTTCATTTAAGAACAGAACAGAGAACAGCAATTCAAATTCATAAAGAAGATCTAGAAAGGGCCTACTAATCACTTCAGAAAAGCAATTTGGATAGGAATCACAGAAAATAAGGTTGGAAAAGACTTCAAAACATTACTTCAAAATATCAGCTTCACTCTCAGTGCTCCGAGTCTGTATCAGCTTTCCTTAAGCCACTCCTGACAGATGCTTATCTAAAGTTGTTTTTTTTTTTAGCAAACCTCAAGCAATACAGACTCCACAATACCCCCTGGCAGTCTACTGCAGTGACCAAACAACTTCAAAATCTTTCCCTATCATTTAGCATACATCTCATTCTCTCAATTCAAACCATTTCTTCACGCACCATAAAGCTGATTGCCTTCCTCTTTGCAGCAAATCTGCTGTACAGAAAGAATGTTCCCTATTGCAACTGGACAGCTCTCTGCAGTGTTCTGCATCGGAAGGACAGAGCCCTTATATAAAAAAAAAAAAGTCTGCCTGAACGGATGAGCTACAAAAACTCATCTCTGTGATGAGTCATCTGGGACAGCAGAGACGGACTTTCCCACATAAGCAGTCTGCTGGAAGCTGGATTCAGCCACCGTAAGTGACACAGCCAAAGGAAGCTAACATTTACAAGCGAGCAAAGCACAGCCAAGGCATCAGTCGTGATCGCTCGTCCTACAGCCTTCAGAAAGGAGCCAAGCAAAAACAACAGCACAGCCTTGGCCGTGTTGTTCAAAGGGAAAGTTAAAACGGGAAGCAGAGCCGCAAACTGGAGCGTTGGGTGGAGCTCCCAATAGTGCCTTGCCTGGCAGCACCACTCTGGGGGAAAAAAAGGAGTCAGTAAGGGCAAAGCGGAGCGAGGGGGGAGGGGGAAGAAGGAAAAACCGACCTCGGAAACAAGAGATATGCGTGGAACCAATCACACATAGGGAAAAGGATGTAGGGAGGCACCTGAAACCCTGGCCACAGAGTGGAGCAGGGGGCTGGGATTAGGACTGCCTCCCTTTCCAGGGGCAGTGGACTTGAGTGAGGCCCTGGGCATGATTTCCTCCCATGAAATTGCCTCTCTCTCTGGGGGGGAGGGGGGTGGGCGGCAAGTAGGGACCCCAAAGAACATGCTGCAGGGAAGGGCAGGGCGTGTAGAGCTATCTAGGGAGGTGTACTGAGGCATGGCAGAGGGGAGGAGGCGGTGAGGACGCCAGGACAGTGGTGCAAGGCACTAAGACGGTGGCAGGTAAGAACTGGAGGTATGCAGCTGCAGCCATGGCAGGGGATGGGAGCAGGGTATGGTAAAGATTGCAAAGCTGTGGCAGGGCTGGGGGAAGAAGGGGCAAGATGATGCTGATCCGCAGGGGAAGCAGCACACAGAGCAGCGCGCAGAGGGTGGAAGTGCGCAGCACGATAGGATCCAGGCTATGGGGGGGGGGGGGTGAACAAGGGGGTGCAGAGGGTCCTTCCCAGCCACGAAAGAGCAAGGGGAGAGCAAAGGCGGGGGGGGGGGGAGTGTTACAGCCACGGGAGAGCAGAGCTGTCGGTGGGGTGTGAGTCGGGGAGGGAAAAGCAAAGGGTTCCCAGCCATGGGAGAGTATGGTTACAGGTCGGGATGCAGCGAGCGCGCAGCCACGGGAGAACGGCGCTACAGGTGTAGCAGGGGATGCGCTGCCACGGGAGAGCGGGGCGCCGGTGGCGGGAGGCAGCGAGGCGGTGCAGCCACGGGGAAGCCGGGCAGGGGTACGAGGGGATGCACGGCCGGCACAGAGCGGGGGGGACGAGGGGCTGCGCAGCCACAGGGACGGCCCCGGGACGAGGGCGCGGAGGAGGGCAGGGGAAGCGAGGGGGGGCCGGGCCGCTCACCTGCGCGGCGGAGCTGCAGCAGCCCATGGCGTCCGCGGGTCTGTGCCCCGGCGGTGCCCGCCGGGCATCCACTCGCCGCGACTCCCCCCGCCCCCGGGGGCGGCGGCGCGGTGCGAGGCCGGCAGGGAGGGAGTGAGCGCGGGGCCCGCTCAGGCGAGCGCGGCTGCAGCACAAGCAGCACAAACACCAACACAAGCGCCGCCGCGGCGCCCCCTCATCCTCTTCCTCCTCCCCCTCAGCCCGCGGCGGCTCCGGGAGGGGCGGGGTCTGCGGGGGGCGGGGTCTGCGGGGGGCGGGGCCAGGCACTGCGGCGCGGGGGGTCCTGGCCCGCCCACTGGCCCCGCCCCCGGCTCGCTCCGCCGCTTCCGGTGCCGCCATGTCTCCGTGCCGGGCCGGTCCCGGCCCGCGGGGGGCCGAGGGCTGGGGTATGTCGGGGGTTGTCGTCCAGGGCCGTGCTCAGCCCTCGAGCTCAACCACCCCTCGGCCCCCCGCGGGACAGCGGCGCTGCCCGGTGAAGGCGTGCTCTGCGCAGCATGAGGCCATCTCTTGATACCTGGAGATGAGACCGACCCCCACACACACCTCGCTACAGCCCCCCTCAGGTGGTTGTAGAGGGCGATAAGGTCACCTCTGAGCCTACTTTTTCCCCAGGATAAACACCTCCAGCTCTCTCAGCTGCTCCTCATAGGATTTGTGCTCCAGACCCTTCACCTACTCCACTGCCCTTCTCTGGACACGCTGCAGCGCCTCAGTGTTTTCCTGAGCTGAGGGGCCCAGAGCTGGACACAGAACTCGAGTTGCAGCTTTACCAGTGCTGAGTACAGGGGAACCATCACCTACCTGGTCCTGCTGGCCACACTTTTGCTGACACAAGCCAGGATGCCATTGGCCTTCTCGGCCATCCTGGCCCATGTTCAGCCAGCTGTTGGCCTTCTCTGCTGAGCAGCTTTCCAGCCCCTCTGCCCCCAGCCTGTAGTGCTGCATGGGGTTTGTTATCACCCAAGGATCTGGCACTTGGTCTTGTTGAACCTCATACCCTTGGCCTTGGCCCGTTGATCCAGCCTATCCAGATCCCTCTGCAGAGCCTTCCTACCCTCAGCATGTCAACATTCCCACTCAACTTGGTGTCATCTGCAAACTGGCTAAAGAGGCACTCAATCCCCTCATCCAGGTCATTAATAAATATATTACACAGGACTTGCCCAAATACTGAGCCCTGGGGAACACCACCAGTGACCAACTGCCAAGCCAAGGTAGCACCATTCACCACCCTTCTCTGGGCTCTGCCATCCATCCAGTTTACTACCCAGAGAACAGTGCACAAATCCAAGCCATGAGCAGCCAGTTTCCCCAGGAGAATACTGTGGGAGACAGAATCAAAGGCTTTGCTAAGGTCCAGGTAGATTAAATCCACAGTTTTTCCCTCATGCACTAAGTGGATCACTTTATCATAGAAGAAGATCAGGTTGGTCAATCAGAATCTGCCCTCCCAAAACCCATGCTGACTGGGCCAGATCCCCTGATTGTTCTGCACATGCTGTGTGATCACACTCAAGATGATCTGTTCCATAACCTTCCCTGTCACTGAGGTCAGGCTGATAGGCCTGTAGTTTCCCAGATCCTCCATCCTGTTCTTCTTCTAGATAGGTGTCACGCTGGCTAACATCAGTCTCTCTTAAGGTATATTTACTGGCCCAGTAGCTCTGTTTGAACATGGCCTAAATGTATGAAGCAACACTCGCAGTTCTCAGTAGCAGAATTATTCTATCAATATAGTAGAATATCCATGATTAAAATAACATCGTAATGATTTAAGTTTAAAGGGATCCTTAAGCAGAATGAGGCAAAAGAGACCTTGTGACTAGAGAAGGAGTTTTGTAGGCTTCCAAAATAAAACAGAAACTGTCATGTGGGCGAGTTGTGAATCATGCTGGGTTTTTTTAGCTCTTCTCAGTTTAATGGCAAGTAGAATCACAGAACCATTTAGGTTTGAAAAGACTTCTGAGATCATCGAGTACAACCATAACCCAAGCACTACCAAGTCCACCACAAAACCAAGTCCTTAAGTGCCACATCTACATATCTTTTAAATACCTCCAAGGTTGATGACTCATCAGTAACATCACAATTTTCACATTTTCTAATAAAAAAAATTAGAAAAAAGGTTAAAATACCCTTTTGCCATTTACATGTACATTGCCATTATATTCCATTGTTCCATCTCATTCTATTGAAATAATTCTGTGGTATTCCAGAAGGTGTGGCCATCAAGGTACTGCTTTGCAGGAACACTCTCTAGAAGGGATGTGTCTTTTGTGATTGACACAGAAATAGATAACAAGAAATCTGTAGTCAGTTCTTGTGTAACTTTGGACATGTTACTCCTGTATCTCTGTTCCTCCATTTTGCCATTTATAAAACTGACTTTTGTCCCAGTTTTTGTCTTTTCTGTTTGCTTGGGTAACAAAAGCATGACAACTATGCCATAGATGTACTTAAGTCAGTCTGTTAAATAGACCAAATTCAATTTTTTTTAAATAATCCATTCATTTAGGACTTCCACTTCAATTGCTTCATTTAGGACCTCAGAGTGTTGTCCTGGTAATTAAATACTGTCTCTCTTTTGGATGTAGAATAAACATGTACAGCATGATTATCAGAAGATAGTAATGGGTTTAAAACACAGTCCTGCAGAGACTTGTAAACCCTTAAAAAAAAAAATCCTAGCCAATAATCAAAAGCTTTTTGCAGCTGCAGAGGGGTAATGGTATCTTTATAGTGATTAAAAAATGCCAGGTCTTCATTTTCTGGGGGAACCTTTATGGAAAAGCTTGTAAAGACATACCAGCTGTAGCACAGGTGACTGGAGTTTCGTGTAAGTATATGAGAACTGTAGAAAGTATTTGAACAAATATCAGTGTTAGAAATAATCACTGGAATCTCTGCCTCTGGACTGAGGAAATTAGTTAGTTTTTGATAGGGGTGTGGTAACAGCAGCAGTGGTAGTTACCTGGCTTTCATTAGTTTTATTGCACTTTGTTTGGCCGGTCACACAAAGGAGAGGAAAAGTTAAAAAAATCTGGCTTATTCATGATTGTGCGTGCTTTTATATTTATTTAGATTAGCATCTAATGAAGCAACTGAAATTGGAATTGCTGAATCTTAGTTCAGTAACGCAGAAGTTGAACTTTAAGCATATGCCTAAGTGCACTTCTTGAATTGCACTTTATGATTCCTTTCTGATGCTGAATGTAATCTGCTCTAAGGCACGGTTACATCACAAATCTACCATTAATAAGAAACTAGCTTTTTTCTATAACAGATTTGAGTCTGCCCTTTTCTCCTCACCAAGAAGGATGATCTTTATCTATATTTTCATTTCATTGCTAGACTGAGAATGACACGTTGTAGTTTTTGAAGCACCGTTTGGTACTGAGAGAGACAACAACAGAGACAAGGCCCAAGAATGACAAAAAATGCCTTTGCACTTGAAAATTGTAGGTTGTGTCTAGACTGCTTCCATTCTGGGAAGAAAGCATGAATTGTATGGTAATATTTACCTTTTCTTTTCTCACTAGGTGTAGTATCCTGATCTTATCTGTCCATATTTAAACACCTAAAGATTCTACAGAGTACAAAACCAATCTATATCTGTTGTTCTGTATTAATGAGAGAAATACCTTTAAAATAGCATTAAATAAAATTCAGTCTATTTGGGTATGTTTTAAAGTATAAGTTTTGGGGTGTCATTTTGAAACAGGCTCAGTACTGAGCTAAGTGCTCAGTCCAAAGTTGGCCTTGCTTTGAAGAAAATGAAATGGGAAGAGATGCATTGTGCAGACTAAAAATTGAGTATTGCACCAGCAAGGCATTGTTACAGCCTGTGTGTTTGCCTCCTTCTTCTAATCGACAAAATCTGCTTATTATCATTCTGCTGACTTCTTCCACCTACCAATAAATCTGCATCTATCTGTGCTTGGCAAGCACTCTGCATCTTTAAAAATCCCATCCTGCGTGCTTATCTTCAGTATTCCTAGGATTGGTTTTGTTTGGTTTTGTTTCTTTTGTTGTTGTTGTTGTTGCTGTTGTTGTTTTGTTTTCGGTTTTCTAATTTATTTAAATACAGACCCACACATATTCCCTCCATAATATGCCCTGTGAACTTACTGTTAACTTTCATACACATGTATCAATGCAGGATTAAGAGTGATCCTGCTGATTTCAGCAGAATACAAACAAGAGTACATCATGAGAAGGCATTCCAGCAAACAAATGGCAAATAGGATGTCTGCCCGTCTCTATGAGTGATATGGGGATAAAGCCCACTGAACTATTCAGAGCCCTGTGGTCCCATATATCTCGGAACCCGTGTGAAGCCGATCATCTTTCTCAAAAGTTAAACCATGCCGTTGCACTTTTTTGACTGCTGTGGAAGTGCAGCATGGATGCTTGTGTCGAGTCACACGGGAAACCAGTCACAAGGCAGAGAACTCCAGCTTGTATACTGGCCATCCTGTCAGTTGTGAATTTTAGTCAGCCGAGGTAAAAACATTCAAGGGATCCTGCTTTGCCATTAGAATGGCAGGATTCTTGCAGACTTTTTCATCGCTGACTAAGAAAAGATGCACAGCACTCAGTACGTCTAAGCTCTCACAAATTAAAGCTAAGATTTTCTTCTTGCTGTATGTCTGACCACAGAAGAACAGGTTAATTCAGTAAACTTACTGAGAAAGTCAGAAGACCTGTTGTGATTCTACTTTGTGCTGCAACCCCATGAGTGGGTCATATTAGGTCTGTTTCAATTTGAAAACTGGAGACACCAAGGAAAGAGAAAGAGCAGAGAGCTTTTTGAATTAATAAAGAGGGTGAAATTTTTTTTCCCCAGTGCTCAGTCAAAATTTTGGTGCATTGTACTCTTAGAGATGTAACCTTCTGGTGAGAGGATAGAGGTGTACAATGGAGGTCCTGTCTCTGGGACATATCAAAAATATTCAGGACTCCTTAGAAGAATAAAGTGTTGGTGTGTTGGCGAAATGGCTTTCTAAACATTTAGTTTAGGTACTGCTTTGTACCTACAGTAGTCCATTCATGCCATACTGAAAGTTATAGATATTCTTTGTATATTAAAACGTGTTGCTTTGCACTATTTAGTACCTGTCGAATTTCATTCTGATGTCAGATCACCTGTGCATGAAGAACTGCATGAATAGACTATTGCACGCAGGCGAAACATCTGTGACATATTTACATCATAACCAGCCTGAGCCAAAATCATGCTAGCAATTTGCAGCTGAAATGTTCCATAGCCAGTATCCAAGCCCCCCGAAAAATCCCCTTTTCAGAAAATGTTCCTTAAAATACCTGGGACAGTACAGTTGTGTGTGTGTGTGTGTGTTTAGGGGGGATGGGGTGTGCAACTGATGACACGGTAGAAACCAAAACAATAGAATTTATCTCAGCCTTTTGAGAAAGCTTTGTGTTGCCCAAAGGAGACATGCAAAGCCAAGTACAGTCCTTCCTGTAGAGGCTCTACCATTATAATATATGATTAGCTGTTACAGTCTTCTGTCATTTCATTCCCGGAGAATTATGACTCTCCTAGTGAGGATGTAAGACTACAGATGGAGGACTGCCTGCTACAAATCTCTTATAAGGCTGCCACTGTAAATCTCTTGGAGAAAAGTCATTGCCTAAAAAAACATATGCTAAAGGGATCTGCTATTTGTTTTCTTAGGAAAGATGGGAAAAGGGGCTATGGAGGAAGGTACTGTCACATTCTGCACTCTTTAATGTTATGCAAGGAACCATTCATCAAGGAAGTTTCAGCTCTTAGAGTAAGAGAAGAAAGGAGACATAGCAATATTCAATGTGTTGTATCTCTCTGGCTTTCTCTATAGTATTCTTTTAAGAGAGGAGTAGAGACATTCCTCTCCAGAGGCTGAATTTTATAGCTTAGCTATAGTAATGTCCAGCTGATGGTTGATAGGTTGGCACAGGCCCAGCCTGTTGGTTGTGGAGAACATTTGCAGTGAACTCAGCATTCAACTGATGGGCAGGCTTAAGACCAAAGAGTGGTTTGCCATGGACACAAACCCTCATTCATATATCCAGTGTAGATAGACACTGATGTAGCTCAAAATATTGATGCATAATCCTGTGTGTGAGTCCTTGGAAGTACTCTTTTGAAACTTTGAGGCTGAGTTAAGCCAGAAAGGAGGACAGAGGGATGGGACTGTCACAGGGTTCAGCATAATTCAGCTCCACACTGCAGTTGACAGTATACATGCAGCAAGTGCAGCTGACAGTGACAGCTAACAAAAGATATGAGGGCCTTCACAATGAATTTCACTGGATTTCTTCCTTCCTTCCTAAAGGTCCCAGCCTCAATGCTTGATTGTTCTTTGAGTCACTTACGTTTATGCTTAAAATTAGGGTATTAAAAATTTGAAAAGCAATTTCTTTTAATACAATGGCCACCATTCCAATTAAAAAAATGCGTACATATGTATGTATAAACAAGCATCGAGCCTGTGTGATCTTGTTGGCCTAGTTGGAGGGTTTCCCTTCTTACTGGTCCTGGACAGCTGGATAGTACTGTGAACACTGTCTGTGTTCCAATGGATGCAGGTTTCATCTGCTCAGCAGTATCAGATATCAAGCTGCCTGTGTCCCTTGAACCAGGCTTGTGCTGGTTGACACAGCCTCAGACTAACAGCCCTGGCATCTAAGGCCACAAAAAGTTTGGGTGGAGAAGAAAAAATCCTTGGATGTCTGAAATAATCACTGTGGTATAAACACCGAAGAAAAAACATTGGCTGACAATATTCTTGAGAAGAGCAAGTTCTATTAACTTCTTCAAGCATTTTTTCTTGTCAGCATTTTATCTTTGATTAGCAACTCTTTAATTATCTAGAGGCTATGGCTCACCTGAAGAATGTACAGAGGTACCTTTGCTTCAAGATCGTTAATTCAAACTCAGAAGTATTTTACAGGAACACAGTCAGTCAATGTTTGGGGTTTTTTTAGGTTTGTTTTGTTTCATTTTGGCTACATCTGTTTCATTTGACAGAATATTCCCCTAAATACTAGAATAATATCCACCAAGTAAGTTGTTTTATTTTATTTGTCTGCCTTTCTCGTAACTATTAATTCAACATTACTCCAGAATATTCTCATTGCTCTTTGCTCCTACCTGACACTATCCTAACTCCAGCCTCTAGTCACCTGCAGCAGTTCTTCCTGCTATTAATGCTTCTGTCAACAGTTGTTACAAGTTCCCAAGTGGGAGAATGTTTCCAAAATAAAAGCAGAAACAGTCTGCCTCTAGAAAATAATCTGGCATGCCAAACGTGTTGTTGCTTCACTTGAAGATGCATGATTTTTGAGCAGGTGACACTGAGAAATGGCTCTTTTGCTGTTACATCTTCATAGTTGTGGAAAACAAGCAGAAGTGCAGGACTAATGAGCATGTGATTAATGACACAGAACTGAGATACTGCAGTGAAGGGACTCAGGCACCAGGCTCAGGACATAGAGGAATGTAGGAAGAGTGCTAATAGCTGACTGAAGAGGTTTTCTTTATTTGTCCTGTCACTGTCCCTGTCTCACTGACCAGGTTCTAGAAACCTGACCAAGGCAGCTGGCTAGGCATAGACCATAGAGCCTCTGACAAACCGTGAGTACAAGAGTACAGCTTTATCAATTTTCATGGCACACTAGCAAAATCCCAGGGGGAGGGGATGCAGTGTCTTGTAAGGACACTTTTGTAAGTATTTCTGGTGGGAGGGATTGCAGAAGAGTGAAAAGTGTGTCACTCTGAAATTCAAAAGATTTCGTGAAACAGTTTTCAAGCTGAAAGATGGAAAAATTTAAATATGGAAAAATATTTTTTAGCAGTTCTGTGGGAACACTGTATGGTTTACAGAGGTGTTATCCATCCACCAAGTCTATCCAAGATGGCTGATTCCAATAGCTCATTACCAGAAAGCTTCTTGCAAGTTTTAGAAGTGGATGAGGAAACCTCTCCCTTCTTGCTTCAGATTTTCGTTAGGTAGGACCCAGGGCAACTCTGTGTTTGCAAAACAGGAACAGTAAATTTTAATGAAAACAGTGAAAGTCAAGAAGATTTGTGAGTAAATAGAGAAAACGCAGGTTCTCAGACAACTTATGTTGGACATTGGACTTTGCACAACAAAACCTCCTCAACCGTGGTAAACTGTGACCATCCCACAAAGACAGATTTCGGTAGTTGTTTGTTCTGCAGCAGGGGAAAAAAAAGAATTGATTCTGTATTTTCTCTTTTAGGAAGATTAAAACCTCTGCTTTTTTAGTTAGTCGTCTAATTACTAAGATATTGCAAATGCTGTTGGAAGTATTGTGCTGCTGTTCATTTGTTTTTCAGATGAATGCCTAACTTCTTGAGCAGTTGGTTCTGTTTGGGTTAATGACCAAGGGCAGACTCTAGTATGGATCAGACATTGTACTTCAGGTATCAAAATTAACTTCTGACAGATTTAGGGCAAGATTTCTGCATGGCCAAGAAGTTTCAGTTTCAAAGAACTTGCATTTTTCAGTGAGAAACTGCTTACTCAACATACTTCTTAAAACAACAAGAGAATACAATTGCAATAAAAGTGATGATAAAGTAATAGTCTCAAAGAGATTCAGTTATGATTGAAAGACCTGCCCTCTTTTTCAGGTGTTATCCCGTCATGTTTGCCAAACAGCTCCACCTCAGAGGCTTTCCAAGAATAAATGTCGCCCTACTGTAAAACTTTTCTTTGATCAGACACCAATTCCACAACATCTCCAAAGGATGTGTTCTGCTACTTAGCACTGGTGGCAGGGTACAGAAAAGAGGGGACTTCTTCCACCCCTCTACCTTTTCAGTGGGGGAGGCTAACCTATGAAAGAATTAGGACAGCTGGCGGCATTTTGTCCTGTTTTAGAACAACTCTTCTGTGGTAGTGAATTTTCCATGCTATATTTTCCTGTGAAATTTCTTGGAGAAATAGATAACCTCCATCTCAGCTACTGAGCTTGCAGGAGGGACCATATTTGTTTTACATAGTATATTCATTCTGTTGTGAGGAGGGTTTGTTCTGTAAGTCATCATGTAAGCAATTAAGCAGGTGTCAAACAGTGGGCATAGCACACTGGTAAAGGAGAGGCAGATGAGCTACCCACTCAAGGCAGAGAGGACACTGGCTCCTGCTGTTCTTGTGTTTTCTTTTCCTATGTCTTACTGAACATCTCCTGCAGCAGTTGCTCTTTTCTGTGAGTTTTGAGGTGGGCATGAAATATTAATCATTAGCACTATTTTGTTAGGGTTATAGTTGTTTTGTGTTGTCACCATTTCAGTCCCCATGACTGTGTCAGTGTGTCCTAGTGTGCCTCACTGGTTTGGAGTAGGAAAGTTGTACCCACTCCTGAGTCATGGCCTAGTGACTCTTACGACGTGGGGAGAAGTACAAATGCTTTAACTGTGGTACTGATGCACAGTGAATGTCAAGCTGATTGTCTGTGTACAAGACTTTTCACTGCATGCTTTTTAGACACATCTGTGTTTTGGCTCACTTTTATTTTAAATGAACAATGACTACCATCACCACCACCATGCACACACATGCAAGACCTAGTATTAGGTCAGATCTCTTAATGACACCTCAGGATGAGACTCAAAATCATGAGTCTTTTAGGGATCAACTGCAGTATAGATACAGGAATATTCATCCAGGCTAACTGTTGAATTTTTGACCCTTCACTTGGACATGTAGGACAGTATTGTTCAAAACACCTTAGCTGTGTACACATTCATATCATGAAACAGTAGGGACATACAGTAGGACATCTTACTTGAGTTAAACCTTTTAGATGGACTACTTAAGAGATCTCTACACTCTGCTCCACTGTGCCCCTAATAAACAGCTGCTATCCTCAGTAACATGTGCACAATTCAGTTCCTTAGAAGATAAAAATCAAAACATTTTCTGGATCTTCTCTGGTATCCTTGTAACTTTCTACCTTTTCCCTACCTTTTCCCTACCTTTTCTACCTTTTGAATCCCATCCCTTATTAAAACAAATACTGCCTTAGTGATTCTGCTTTCAAATACTAGCTAGAATTTCCTATTTGCTGAACAAAACAGGATGGGATGAGAAATGAGATGGAGCTGAAGGATAAAATACGTATACTGTAAAACAAGTATCTGCCATCTTTCTCCTGCCAAAATCTTGCTGTGTTTAGTCTTTCTAATATATGGTTAAATCACCAAGAATGTAGCATTTCTATTTTGTGTGACAGTATGGAGAAAAAAGCCCCCGAAGTGTCTGCTGATTTACGTAGATTTTATAGTACTGCTGTGATAGTCCTAAGTGCCTTTGATTCCATGAGGTAAATACATGCTGTAGAAAAGTAGAGAATGCCTTCCAAGGACTTTAGATATAGCTGCGTGACGCACAGTCTGTCACTCAGACAGACTTTTTGTTTTACTTCCTTTTTTTCCCCAGCTCATGGTTGAAAAAATTCTGCATAAATGCTAAAACTTCAACCAGGAAACAAGTTAAAGCTAAACTTATACTGAAATGCAATAGAAATGCCTTCCTGAATAGCTGCCTTCATCATCCTGGAAAAAGGGTTAGTAGCTGTATGAGATACGGGGTTCTGAAGATGCTGGACTGGACACTTCTCTCACCATGCTTTAGTTCCATGAATTCAGGTGAAATTTTCTGAGTTACAAAAGTGTAAGAAAGAACAAACCAGCTATCTTAAAACCAGAGCTCTATAGTAAGCTTTTCTTTCAGTAATTCTTTTTTACATCAGTGTTAATAAGGATGTAAAACAGATGCACAACTACTTAGGGACAAAGGGTTTTCAAGTCACTAGAACAAAGAAGATGAAGATGGCAAGCCTGGATTCTATTTGCAGCTCTGCCCTGACAAAGTTTTAATGATTAATTGCAGACTTTATTAATTAGTAATACATCCTTTAAACAGCTTAGCTTTTTGCCTCTTTGTTATTTCCACTGTAGTTTTCCAAGCATTTTCCACCCCCTTTACAAAAGCTTGAAGATCATTTTGATGTATGTGAGCGCTGTGAAATGCAGCAGGAAGCAATGAGTTTATACCTGTCTAGCCTGGGAATGCTTCCAGGGCAGATACAGAGAAGCTAGTTGTTTTAACCCACAGGTTAGATTTTGCTCTGAAATCATATTTCTAAACACCACACTATTTGGCTTTGTAATAGAAGGCACAGCAACCTTTAACCTCAATGCTTTATGTCTTCCTAGAACCTGTGCACATGACACAGGACAATGAAAATAAGGTCACAAGATCTTGGGCAGAGAAGAGCACATACGTTTTTGCTGGATGCCTTTTTACAAATGGCTCAGTTCAGAGGACTCCACATGACATTTTAGGAAATTGCATTGAATCATTCCATGGCCAACACACTTTAGAGGTGGAGAGTGCTGATTGCTGCCAGTTCCTTTGGAGAACCATGCTGTGAAGCTTCACCCTGAGCAGGTACTTTAGCAGTTCTGTGTGTGTGAATTCTGAACACAGGAAGGTCCTGCTGATGCACCACCCATACACTGGAGATATAGGGTCCAAATCAGGGTCACTGTCCAGTGAGCCAAAGGTCTGGGAAAGAACATCAGTATTTGCTGCCTTCCCCTCTTCCAGTACTGTCTGTGCTCTCCTGCAGCCAACAGCTGAATCTACTCACTGAGCTCCCTAAAGTCGAGGTCTAGAGGCAGCAGCAGTTCCAGTGTGTGCTGATGAACGAACTGGGCTTATACATACTGGCTTGGTCATCCCTCTCATGCACTTCTGCGCAGTACTCACGTCGTCTTTTACGCTCTGAGAGTGCAGGCAGAGTGCCTGGGTGGACCACGGTGCCAGTGGCATTAAGGCAGTGCCCACCCACCAGCTATGGCACAGTTGTAGCTGTGCGAGCCAGTCTTTTCTCAGCCTGTTCGTAAACCGTAGGTTCATTTTCCGTGGTCACTAGGTGGCAGAATTGGCGTTTTGAAACCACGCGGGATGTTTTTTAAAAATGCTTACAAACTCCTTCAGCTCTGTCCCTGTAAATGAGTTGCTCAGACCTGATAGAGGGAGCTGTGGGAAGAAACAGGCAGCACTCCCTCTCAGGAATATGATCTGTCCTGCAGCTGATGGATCACTTGTATTTATGCTCGATTCAAGACAGGGGCAAATTTGACAAGTTCTCCTGTAATATTTCGGGCTTTGATTTGCCAGTCTGGTGTTGACAGAGGTTCCAGAACTGATTCCAAGGGACTTTGCTGAATAATTTGCACTTTTTATCAATAGGAATCTGCCTCTGAGACATGTCATGTAGTGGAAATCTAAGCTCAGACTACATCTCAAGGGATCATAAGGGATATGTCTTTTGAGCTAAGCTGAAGCATTTGGAAAATTCAGGTTTGGAGAGCTTTTTTACTTTAACCTCTTAATGCCAAAGTGTTTTAGGTTGGTTTGAATCTTTAGGTCACTCAAAATAGAGGGAACATTTGAGTTCTGTTTTTTATTCCAAGCACCTTTCTGACAAATAAAGAATGTCCAGGAAACATGTTAGCAGGAATGTGATTTTACGGAGAGGTTTTAAACTTCCAAAACTGAGGAACATGAAGCAGCTTCAGATCAAATCAGCTTCTAGTTTGATAAATTAATGTTGAAGTTTCTGTATCTTCTGTGCTTGACCATAGCAAAGGTTGGTCAAAAGAAGAAGAAAATGGGGAGAAAAAGATCTCTCAGTCTGGAATAAGACTGTTGTTTCCTATCCTGCTAGATCTGGAAGTACTGAAATGGCTGAAGGACAGAGTAAATAACTTCTCTGTACTAGGGCTTTCATGCAGCATAGGCAAAAAACCACTCCTGCCACCTTCTCTAATCCTGTAATTGACGTATATACTTAGGAGAGAGAGATTCTTGCATAATTTTCCCAATAGAGTGGAAGGAGTAAAATTTGCCCATTCGCTGAAGTTTCTGTCTGTCCACAAGGAAGCACAAGTATATGCATCTACGAAGGAATTTCTACCTCCCCTTGCAATTTCATTCCAGATAAGCAGACGTCAAATTAGTTGCAGCTTCCTAGGAGTGCTTGAGGAGAGCTTGCTAGTATGAAAACTCCTTTCAGATGTTCACAGTGGTTGAGTGAGATTTCAAATCTTTGAAACAAAATCTCAGGACCCTGAAGGGAATTCACTGCATTAGAAAATTATGGTATTACCTAGCCCCATTTTTTTATTTCACAGGCTTCATAATCTTCTGGTCCATGTTCCTAGATCTCAGTGTCTTCAGACTTGAAACCTGATTCCAACTCAGTGCCTTCAGCCCACTGAAAACTATTCTGCATGCACAATTCAGTGCTTTCAACCTTCATCAGCTGTATTCCCTCTAGCTAAGAGTATTGAAAGCTCTTAAGGAAAATGGTTTGCTGTGGTGATTCAACTAATTTTATATTTGCTTTCTGCTTCCTTTGGGTCTTTGTACTCAAATTTGTTGCTACCATTCGTCTCTACTGAGTTTTTTCTCATTTTTCATAGCAAAAAGAAAGGAGATTTGTTATATGTGAAGGTATAGTACTGAGATACTTAATGCCTTCTTTGCTGCAGTCTTTAGTTGTAAGTCCACTTGTTCTTGAGGACATGCTCACTGAGCCACTTTCAATCATTTGCCAGCAGCTCTGGCTAACCTGGGAGGTCCCAGATGACTGGAGGCTAGCCAGGGTAATGCCCATCCATAAGAAGGGCAGAAAGGAGGAACTGGGGAACTACTGGCCTGTCAGCCTGACATCAGTGCTGGGGAAGGTCATGGAACAGAGATAGCACTCATCTTGACGTGGCATTCATCCTGAGTGCCATCATGCAACATGTACAGAACCAGCAGGTGATCAGGCCCAGCCAGCACGGTTTAGGAAAGTCAGGTCCTACTCGACCAACCTGATCTCCTTCTGTGATAGGGTGACCCACTTAGTGGAGAAGGAAATGTGGATGTTATTTACCTGGTATTAGTAAAGTCTTTGACACTGTCTGAATTCTCCTGGAGAAGCTGGCTGCTCATGGCTTGCTCATGCAGTGTTTGCTGGGCAGAACACTGGCTGTGTGGCCAAGCTCAGATGGTGGTGAATGGAGTTAAATCCAGTTGGTAGACAGTCACAAGGGGTGTTCTCCAGAACTCAGTATTGGGGCCAGTCCTGTTTAACATCTTTATCAATGTTCTGGACGAGGGGATCAGGTGCCCCTTCAGTCAGCTTGAAGACAATACCAAGCTGGGCAGAGTGTAAATCTGCTGGAAGGTAGGAAGGCTCTACAGAGGAATCTGGACAGGCTGGATCATTGTCCCAAGACCAATTGTATGAGGTTAAACAAGGCCACGTGCTGGGTCCTCTGCTTTGGACACAATAATCCCATGCAGCACTACAGGCTTGGGGAAGGGTGGCTGGAAAGAGGTTGGAAAATGACCTGGGGATGCTGAACATGAGTCAGCAGGGTGCTTGGGTGGCCAAGAAGGCCAATAGCATCCTGGCTTGTATCAGAAACAGCCTGGCACACAGGAGTAGGGCAGGGATCATCCCCCACACTTAGTGCTGGTGAGGCAGCACCTTGAACCCTGTGTTCAGTTCTGGGCCCCACACTACAAGACACTGAGGTGCTGGAGCATGTCCAGAGAAGAGCAACAGAGCTGGGGAAGGGTCTGGAGCATGAGTCTAATGAGGTCCCAGATGTGGAGTGGCTGAGGGAAGTGGAGTTGCTTAGTCTGGAGAAAAGCAGATTTGTGGAGGACCTTCTCACTCTCTACAACTACTTGAAAGGAGGTTGTAGGCAGGTGGGGGTTGGTCTCATCTCCCAGGAAACACCATCATGATGGTCTCCCATCATCCCAGGGATGTGAGGAAATCACCTCAAGCTGCAATAGGTGATGTTTAGATTTGATATTGGGAAAATTTTTTTCAGACAAAGGGTTGTAAAGCATTGGAACAGACTGTCCAGGACAGTGGTTGAGTCACAATCCCTGGAGATTTTTAAAAAGACATGTAGATGTGGTGCTTAGGAACATGATTTAGTGGTAGACTTGTCAGTGTTAGGTTTATGGTTGGACTTGATGATCTTAATGGTCTTTTTCTTAAATTAATTCTATGGTTCGTAAAAGTGTAATCTTTGACGTATATTACAAAGAGTCACAAGAAAAGCTCAACGTTGTCCCTCCCTCAAATTCAAAACATGCATAGCAAAAGATGAAATCCAAAGTCTAGTCACATCAGACATCAGCTGTCCCTGGCTTCAACAGCCTGACACTTGCATTGTGTCCCAATAGTCAGATTTCTACGTGTTCTGATCAAGAAGGCAAAAGCAAAACTTCTGTGTTATACTCCTAGCCATCGCTGCTGGTTATTGGAAGGAGGGAGAAAGGGAGAAGGGGAGAAAGGAAACATGACAGTATGGAAAACTTTACAGCCTTATAGTAAGTTTGTTCTTCTGTCCATTGAGACAGGCAAAAATCTTCACACTTTGAGCCACAGGGATTGTGGCCATCATTAGGATTCAGGAACAGCATCTCCCTATATATCTGAGATGGAAGCAAGGTCTGTTTTTGCCTCTGACATATATGGATGTTGTTGAAGACTGAAATACCCGAGGAGAGGATTGTTCCATTTATACTGTCTAGGGGAATAAGGGTAGTTTATAAAAGCACTGCTGCTTAACATGAGAAAATATCTAAATATCTTAAGTCTCATTTCACTATTCAAAGGTTATGATACTTTTTTTTTCAAGAAGATGGAAGGGTACCTTACAACACTGTGATCAGTGTATATGTACAGTTTGTAAAATATTATTTACCCCCATTTGGAATTTGCAGTGACATGGCCCTCTTGCCATTTTGTACATTCAAAGACCTGATTTGCCACGCAACTGCAGTAACTGTGTGTCTAATTTAGAATAACAGAATATGCTCACAACCCCGGCATTCTGCTTTTTTTCTCTGTCTAGCCTTAGAAGTCAGATTCATTTTGTGTTTGAAGAGAGCATCTATTTATTTATGCATACAAAATTCTGCTCTGAAATGAAGATGGAAAGTATTTTTAGCATCCTACATTTGGATGTCAACAGAAATATTGCTAACTACTGTATTAAAAATAGTTTTTCAATGACAAAGTGTTCATACCCCAATATTTTGTCTGTTCTGGCAGGGCACAAGGTTTTTCAGTTTAGAATATACTGATACAAGACTCGGTTTGTTTGATTGCTGGGTTTTTGAAGACTGTGTTTCAGAACTTTTGATGACTTCTCAGAGATGGTCATTGTCAAAAATCAGTGCCCACAAGCTTTTGGGATTTTTGCTCTCCACAGGTTGTGATTTTATCTAATATGTAATTAAATAACTATAGGAGAAGGGCTTCCTACCATACACTCCTGCAGGCCTGGTGTTCTAGCAGGAGAACTCAATCTCACATCTTGGTGGATGGAAGGTTGGATTTAGCAAAGCACTTTAGACAGGTAGTTGATTTTAACCATGTGCTTGAATGCTTGGTTGAATGATGACGTACTTCAAGCACACTGTCTTCTCTGTCCAGTCAGCACAATGACATTGCCTTTCCCCTCTTTCCTGTATTTTGCAATGCTTTTGCAAGTCAGCACACAGAAACCCTTTGCATGTGTTTAGTTAAGTGAGCAGTGCTTGATGGGCAAGGAGCTGGCACGAAGTTAGTAACGAAGAGAATCTTCTCTCCAAGCACTCTATTTGCAGTGGTGGCATTGCTGAGCTACAGACCAAAGCCTTTAAACAGATTGCAGAGTGATAAAGAAAGGAGACATGCCTCCAAGGAATTACAGCAGCTGTACACACCAATATGTGCAAGTGGGTCAAGAAGTGGGTATTTTAAACCAGTGACAGGTCTGCCCTTTTACAAAGATGGACCAAAGCATTTCTCTCGTCTCTGCCCAAATCTACCAGAGGGTAAGAAGGGACATATCTCTTTGTTTTCTCTGTGGCCTGAGTTATTTCTGCTGTTGGATAAAACCAGCTTACAGCTTTGGTCTCAACCCAGGAGACAGGAGAAAAAGATGAAGACTATCTATTTTTCAAGGAAAGAGAGGAGACTACTGCTGTTGAGACCTACACATACACACACACCCTTCAAATTGGGATGTGGTCCCTGTAGGTGCTGAGGAAGGACTTTCTGGAGTGAATACCTTTATTTTGAAAGTAAAAGTACTGACCCTAATGGGAGAGAAAAAACCACCTAAAAACTTAAAACTACAAGGCAGATGAATAGAACCAGTATATTAGAAGTGTTATGATATTTGAATCAAATTAATTTTTGAATATTTGAAAGTGGAAATATGGAGTATTTGTGAAGGCTTCCCATTATATGATAAATATTGTAAAAGCACAGAGCATAATAGACAAAGAAAGAGTAACTTCTTTGCCTTAAACCTTGCAAACCATTTCCTTTAGTAAGCTCTATCTTTCTATCTTGAAGCATAAATGGGTGTGGAAGTTGTTACATTTGAAACCAAATGTGTATATGTTCAAAAAGTCTGAATAACATTCAAGCAGTAAAAGCTGGTAGGATGTAAAAGAAAGGTCATATTTCAAAGGCAAATCAATCTTTCAGGGATAGGTTTGCTAAATTTTTCATTTATATATCCATACTCTTGACTTATTACCAGATTAGACACTACCCATAAAAAATGGGCTGAATTATTGTCTACAGACAGCACACAGTGATAGAGAAGTACACAACAATCACAAACAAGTGAGGGATAGAGTCAGTCTGGAAGTGAGCTAGCTCCACTGATGTAAGGATATACTTGTGTAGAGAACTTGCAGACGTTTTTTAGGCCCAATTCTCCTGGTTCACAGTATATGTAGCATTTACCTCTTCCAGAAATTGTCAGAGGTATTGAGAACAGACTGTGTGAAAAAGGGGAGCACTGAATACACCTTGTCCTCCCGTAATTTCCTTTTTTGGGGGATGCTGAGGGTGTCACTGCTTCAGTGAAGAGCAGAAATGCAGGCTTGTGATGCTCCTCTTAGGCTGTGGCCATGGACCACTGGGAGTCACTGAGACAGAAGCTTAAGGGAATTCCTCTCCTCCCTCTTTTCATTTGTCCACCAGTTGTGCAGGTCTTTCCAAGTGTATTCAGCTGGTACAGCTCCTATGCCAGCGACAGCACTTGGTGACAGCTCCCAGCTCTGGTGTAGTGCTGTAAGGATTCCAAAGGAGGGAAAGGCTTCCCCATATTCTTGGTTAAACACTGGCTGCTGAAGTCTTGCAACTTCCCAGAGTCCTACTTAAAATCTGCCAGCATGGGATTGGTTTTTCTCAGCACCGAGAAACTGAGCCTGCACAACACTGCATTTAGTTTCTGATTTGCGGAGTTTGTTTTGTGGATCAGAATGTAGGGATCATTTCCATAAAATGATACAACTGAAATTGCCTAAGCTGACCCATTTGTAACATATTCCATTGTGCTTTCTCTCAGTTTATTAGATGTAATTATTTCTGGCAAACTGTGTCTGAGGCTATTTCAGCTGAGGATTGGGTATATGATTCTTTTTTCAGGCAACACTCTGGCTTTTCGTGTAGTGCTGTTCAGACTTAGGATGATCTGTTACCAGATTTTCTATCTGCCAATAAATCTGAATCTAACTGCACAACAATCCATAAAGAATACAATACTGCATAGTGGCTGTGAAGAAGATTGGGAGTTAAGAAATATGTTCCTTCTTTCTCCATTATTTATTCCTTGATTTTGACTGATAACTCTACAGGAAAAAAATATTTTTACATAATGCTTGGCACTGAGGTGCTCAGACAAGGTCTCCAGAGACAGTTGCAGTAGTAAGATATTTATGTCAGCAGTTCTACCATTGCATACATTAAACTCTTGTTTCCATTGAAGAGTTGAGAGCTAAGATTAAACTTTTTGGGTCAGGTTTGACTTTGTTATTATTACACTGTTTTCAAGGAGTCATCAATCCTTTCAACTCATTGAAGAGGTGACTATGAGGAGTTAGGAAAGATTTTCGCATTTAATTGTTTTCCTACCAATGACATACGTGTTATTTCAACTAATAGCAAATGCTTTCTCTTTCTCTAAACAACCTTCCTTGAGAGCTTTGCTCAATATTTTACGCTGTTTGATTCATATGAAAAAGGACTGGTTTTCATTATATTATTATTGTTGTTGTTGTTGTTGTTGTTGTTGTTGTTGTTGTTGTTGTTGTTGTTATCATTATTATTATTACTACTACTATTATTATTAAATAGTCCAGCTTTATTTCCTCTGTTTTCATAGCCACGTGCACCCAAACTCATGTATACAGTGAGGACAGAGATCTTACCAGCTTGCCTGCCTGTCACTGAAATGCTACTTTCATAATATTCACCTGAGATTAAATCCATGTCATTCCAGAAAGATTTGATCAGTACCAAATAATGTCTTTAGCTGTATAAATGCATTTCTGATCAAATCAAGGACTCCCCTAACAGATGGCTTGATAAACAGTCTTCATTGTTCAATGACACACTAGGAAGGCAAGAAGATACTGAGGAGAAACCATTTCTCAACAGTTAATGAAGAGCTCTTGTGAGAGCAAAATAGCAATGTCTCTGTTAATTGTCATGGTCGATATTCTGTGACCGACTCTGTAATTTCTTGGAAGATGGTATTTTTATAGCTGGTCTATCCTAGGTAGCTGTCAGCATATTATAACAACACAAAATGATCTATTGGCCACAACAGTGAAACTGATGAGGATTCAGTGGGCTTATTACATATATTGAACACCCTGACAAAGTACTTTGCAGTCCCTGGATGAGCATGATCCCAGAAGGGTCAACAGCACTTTTTTATAAGTGTAAACATGAGAACAAGTGAAGCAGAATCTTGAGTGCCAGATGACAGTGCCACTCAGGCCCTTAACAGACCTGTATGTGAGCTACACCCTTGTTGGCAGGCCTTTGTAATCTGAACAGCACAAGTCACTGCTCCTCCTGCTTTGAAGCAGTATGAAACTTCAAAGAACATCAAAGCTATAGGAATACAGTGCCAAGCATCATAATATTTACTTTCCCCATTTTGAATGAGTTAATTCATCAGTGCCATGAAAATAAGGCTAGACTTATCCCCCACCCTGCCTAAATACCTGAGTCAAAGGTCTGCATGAAGCGGAGAATGCAACAAAGATCTGAATGTGACAGCCTACTTTTAACTTCATTGTCACTGAGTTTATTGGCTTGTTGCTCTCTTCCCTTCTTCACTTTGTTGGCATTTAGACCAAGACTGAACAATAACTGAAGCATATCCTGCTCACTGCACAGTTTCAAAAACAGTGAGACAAGAATGACAGTAAAGCATTCTTAACCTTGTACTGAAAAGTCTGACGTAGCTGGCAGTGGAGAGCTGAAGGAGGAAATGAACAGGAAGATACAAAGAACTGCATTGCAAAGGAAGGAGTGCAAACCATTCACAGGGAGATAGTAGAGACATTTGCCTTGACTTGGGATTGCAGTACTAAAAGCTAAAATCAGGCTGGCTTTTGAGTGTATAATTCTGGCTTCTCATCTGCAAGGTAGGTAGCAAATTAATTACTTATGCCCCATGAATTCAAGGGATGGAATATGGGCAACAGCTAGCTTTGAGTGGCCAAGATCAGATGAGCATACAACAGAAAATTAGAATTGCTCCAGAGCTGTTGATCAGTTTTGTGAATTCAGACAGCAGGAGTAGAACAACAAAAAGAAAAAAAAGTTTGTTTTTTTTCCCCTTGAGGCATGGCTGACAGCTTCGCTCTTCTTGTTCATAGATCTCTCCATAGATTGATGTGGTGTAACACAGCTGAAGGCCTCCTGCGTTCTGCCCAGCGCCTTCACGACTCTTTTGTAAGTTTTGCTCTAGTCATTCCATTCCAGGAACAGAATGCAGCAACTAACACCTTAGTTGTTCAGAGTGAATTAGAGTATCCATCCAGGCATTTCAGTTATAATCCACCTCCAGTTGCTCCACCAAAGCCACACGTGGCTCTGACTGACCAATTACTTGATGGAGATACTTACTGGTTGAATAGTTAGTAGGAGAGCAACATTTCTTCCAAATGGCCAAAGAGAACATGTCCATCCCTGGGATGGCTGTGTCCGTGTTTCTCTTTTCCATCTATTTCTATTTGTTTCTGCCTGTTTCTACCACAGTCTTTGAGAGTACCAACTATTGTCTTTATGGATTTAGTAGGATTATCCATGAGATGTATCCTTAAAAAAACTAATCTCATTGTACCCTATGACTCTCAAACATCTGGATTTGCATGTAATAGCTCCACACTGTAACCACTTCAACAACCTGAAAATGCCAGTTATTACAAGCTTTAATTTATGCTCATTCTTGGCTGTAGATGTAAAACTCTAACTCGTAACAACTTTGACGAGCACTTGCAAGCTTCTGCTAGTGCCAGTTATGTCCAGTTGCCCACTGAGTCAACCTGCTTTTGCCTCAAATAGTTTCTCTTTGGCAGAATTCAGAGGTGCAAGCTATCTGTTGGATTCTTGGCTGCTCTGAATGCCAGTTTCTCTGCACCACTTAATGGTAGCAGTGTTGGGAAAGAAAGGGTTTGGCTTTCCAACCGTAGACTCGAATGGAGAGCAGGCGGGGCAGAAGGTCATTCTCAGAAGGTGACCCTGTGCAAATGAACTAAGCAACTTGTATTTTTTTAGTGGCATTGCCAGTTTATTGGGCAAATATGTGTCTGCCACTGAATGCCTCACAGTTTGTCCAGTATTGTTTGCCAGCCCCAATTAGGGCGGTGTGAGAGTCCTTGCCTGAATTGAGCATCTTCCCTCCCACGTGCATGACTGTGGGTTTCTGCCAAGCCAATTTGTCAGTAATCAGTCAAACGTTACTGTGTGCACAGTATCTGTTCATGTTTTTCTCTCATCCCACCATATTATAGGTGAGTGTGAACTTCTTTTCACATTCAACATTTTGAAATTTCATCAAATATTCAGCTGGAGCAAACAATTAAGCACATTAAGTACTCTGAAGTTTTGGAAGAAAGAGTCTTTAAGAAACACCCTCACAGAGCAGAAGTCAGCTCTATGTTCAGGACCAGAGAACTGAATGAAGACAGTGAGAGCACAACAGAAACAACTGTTGTCTCTTGCCATAGCAAACATATAGCTTGGTCCAGCAGAGAAGGAGCAATGGGGACTGTCTCTTCTTTGAAGAATAGAATTGAAAACATCAGGGCATTACATCTCACTGCTTTTGTTTAGGTCACTGATCTGAGATAGAACAAGTTTCATCTCATATTGCAGACTCAGTTGATAGTCTTGTCCTTGCGTTTCTCATAGGACCATAATGTTTCCTAATAGTACCATGTTAAGAACCTCCATTCACTTCCCAAAGAACTTTTTATTCAAAATAATATACGTTAACTCAAGGAGACAGCAAAGGAAAACTTTTTGAGACCTTATTTGTGAAAAATAAACATCCTAGACCTACTTTCATTTTTATTTTTAAGAAAGAGCGAATTCCTGCTTATGGGAAGTCTCTATAAAATATTGTTAGACTACAGTGAGGAATGCCACTGAAAACCAGCAGTTTATCTATACAGGGAACTTTTTGCACTGGACAAACTTTATCTGACAATATTCACACATATAATGCTGGCTGGCAGGTACAGCATAACAGCCCGGCTTTAGAAGGTCTTGTCTTTTAGCAAACATAAACAGGAGCAGTTAAAGGCTCAAAGCAAAGGGACTTGCATTTGGAGATTTCATTCGTCCTTCTCCTTGTTCCCTGGATACTTGTTACAATGACAATTCCATTAGATCAGAGATTTTCACAGGAGAGTATTTCACAGAACGTGTGCATCTGTAAGTTGAATGTAGCACTTCATCTGTGTACAGGAAACAACCATACAGTCACTTAGAAGTTGGGGTAGAATTCACAGGTATGATTTTTTTTTCCTTCTCATTGTACTGGTTCTTCTCCTAGTCACTCTCCTATTTGTCTAAACCCTGACTTTGATTATGTGGGGCAAATCCAGACAAGCTCTATAGCAAAAAAACTAAGCAGCTTTGGGCTTCAATATCACTGTTTTTTGACTTGTAGTTTTGATTTTGCTTTCTTTGCCTGTTTCCCATTCTATTAATTTTTTCTATGAAAGAATAAAGCAACACCAATAAGAATGCTGTGTGTGATAAGTACAGAATGAGTCATGAGATCTTTGATGTCCATTAGAGAGTGAGATTACTTACTAGTCTGTCTCACTGTGTCTGAGTTGTGTGACCTTCTGCTCTGATAATGTGAGGATGGCTTTAGAGTGGAGGGATTTATACCAGCTTCTCAGAAACAGACAAGGAAATGAGAGTCAGGATCAGTCATAGCATGAAGTGATGCAAGTGATTTTAAAGCTTCAAAATGCCTGTATTCCAAAGAAAATTCTCATGAATCACCTCCTAAGGAGTGGTATAGATACATGTGTTCAAGTACGGTATCAAAAGGAAGCAGATACCTTCTAGACTACTAGGCTGAAGATTTTATCACCCATTTCTCAAGGAGCTTCTGGTCTTGACTGAGTAAAAGCCAGTAGAACACGCAATTTTTGGCTTTTCCAAGTGGGCTTCTCTAGCTCTAGAAAAAGGTTCATAGGCAGAATGGTGTTCTCTGTGTGTGTACTCTGCAGAACACTTCCTACTTATCAGTCTGGCTTTGAATTGAGAATGTTTGGTTCACTACAGCTGAGGTCAGAAGCTGACAGTGATCTGTGGAAAATTAAAATTCACTGAGAGTAAGCTGAGGACACTTGTGAAGATGTGCAGAACATGAAGGGTGCTGAGAATAAACAACCCAAACGCCAGATTCAGCCGAATGGAAAAGGAGAGCATATTCTTCTGAAAGTACTGGCAAACTCTCAATCTGCAGCTAATAACCTTGCCTCATGATGAGGACTAGGAAAGCAAAGTCAGGGAGTGAATTTCAAGTTTACTCAACTCCAGTCTGTGGATGCATTTTTTAAAGCATAAGATGAAGACATGAATTCCTGGTAAGTTATGTTGTTCTACGCATGTAAGTGAAATGACAACAAAACAGACTGAAGTAATTCTTTTAGCAAATAGGGTTCATGTAAAGATGAGCAATAATCTGTGAGCTGCTTGCTATTTACAGCCTGAATCAGAAACATGGTTCTGATTTCAGTGTGTCTACCCTCCCTGTTCCTGAGGCAGCACCAGAGGTGACTGAAAGAGGGTTCTGGGGTGAGTTTGGGCTGCGCAGGGGTTCCTGTGACCAAATCTCTTCCAACCCAAGACATTCTGTGATTCTATGACATATCCATTTTCTACATCACTGTAGTTTCTGTCTTCCTGTAAAGCTGGAAGCAAAATCCACGTGTTCCTGGGTGTTTCAAGAACACAATGAATGTACATCAGTGGCAAATCTTTCAACTGCAGAAAATTTCTTGATTACCTTAATCCTATTCAGCAGGACATTTAAGCATATGCTTCATTTTAGATACATAAGTTATCTTTTTTACTTCAGATGGATTATCCATATACTTGAAACCAGATTTCAATCTGTCTCAAACTCTATTTTGCTGAATAGGAGCCTCAGAATATAAACCAGTGCGACAGTCAGATAAATGCATCCCAGATGAGTTGGAGGAGAGATATGAGAATCTAGAGGCTGCAAGTCCTAGATTTGTAGGCCTGTACTCTTCTTCAAGCCATATTTTTTCCATTATTTACACAGCTTGCTTCTTTTTTTTTTTTTAAATCTCTTCTTAGATACTGCTGTGGTGTATGAGCGTTTCACGATTTCGTAAAGTGTAACCATAAAAATATTTCTTTCTTCTTACATCTGAGCACATGAGGGTCCCCAGAAGCTTTTTGTTTCTGTATCCGTGCATGTGCTTAGAGGAGAGGTGTCCCAGTAGCTGGAACAGTCCCCGGAGTGTTCTGAAGCTGCTCTGCCTGTTCGTGCTGACTGTGACACATGTTGCAGAAGCCTTCCTCAGTCAGAGAGAGGTCGTGTCTCTTACAACATGAAGATCAAACCTCTCATTTTATTTTGACCTGGAGCCAGGGAAAAGAGCAAAGCCCATAGCTGCTCTGTTCTCAGCCATCTGTGTTGCATGAGCAGATGGCCTGTTGTGTATGAAACCAGCTGTGAGTGTTTTGAGGGGCATCTGTTCTGTTCTGAGGCAGAACAGTTGATGCTATTCAGACTCGGCAGTCACAAGTGCCAGGTCAGTGTAGTTCAGCCTGGATCTGACAGGATAGGTGCAGCTTCTTGCTAGTCCTGAGGGAATGGCCTTTTGAGTAAGGAAACAACCTGTACAACTGTCAGTCTTCCAAAAGGGGAGAGCACCTCAAAGGAGCACCTTGTCACAGTTAGGAAGAGAAAGGATTCAGTTAGTTAAGTACCAGCTTTACTGTGTGATTCTGGCAAATAATTTGTTTCTTGATATTTGATGGATAAACAGATAAATTTGGCACAGTTGCAGGCCACTGCTTTGCTGGAAGAGGCAAACTGCATGGTGCTTGTATAACTAAGGCCACATAACTCCCAAAGGAAGAAAATGGTGAATGGTGAATTATTCAAAGTGCTTCCTATTCAGTCTGCCTTAGTCTTCTCCAATATGAGGCATCTGCTCTTTCCAGTTAGCTGGACTTTCAGAGATCTGTATGTTAGATTTAGCTGCATAGGATGCAAAATTGATGGGAGGAGGCTGCTGCCAGTTTATTAACTTGACCAACACTTGCACAATCTGCTACTGTGACTTCATGTAATCTACATAACGAACAAGCTGAGTGGAGCTTGCAGAACTAGATCCTCAACATGGAAAGTGTCCCCACTCTTCATGAAATATCTACTGTTGTTTTTTTTTTTTTAATTTGAAATTTTTTTAAAAGAAAGACAGCTGCTAGAAGATGTAGATAAATGTTGGTTAATGATGTGATGAGTGCTGTGAGGGATTAAGTGAGGAATTTCCTCTCTGTCTCAACAGTCATACTACACAGCCAGTCTCCACACTACGTGTCTGTTTAAGGCTCACACGCTTACCTGGTCAGTGTAGCTGAGCAGCTGCTAGGTTGTTTCACACAGCTGGTCACAGCAGAACTACTAACATGGTAAATCAACACCCCCAGTCTTGTCTGGTTTAATTTCCGTCGTGTAGGTATGTCTCTTGCATACCTACACAGCCAGAGCATAGGATGAACTATAAACTCACTCTCTATTATGTCCCAGGTCTTTTATTTGTTCTTAATGTTTTCAGAAAATAAATACCTTACTATGAATTTAGGTGAAGCCATTTTCTAACTATGCTTACAGCTTTTGACATCTAATCCCAAGATGATCCTTCATTGTGACAACAAAAGTTGTACTTGAGATGACCCATGACACAAAACAGTATTACTGCCTATTCCTAATTATTCCCAGTGTTTGTAATACAGTAATTCCTGCAATCTAGATAAGTGTTCTGTTGAGTTTGGCATTGTAGAGACTAGTAATAAAAACTGATTGCCATCTCAAAGATCCTGCAGTGGACAGGCAAGAATTGTTACTTCCCTTTACAAAAGCATGGACAGATTTCATGATTTCCCAAGAAAACAGAGGAAATTAGTGTCAGAGTTTGGGTCTGAAACATTTTGATGTGTAGGAATACTCAAATCCTAGTCAGATACTGAATACCAAAGAGCACTGCTCTCAATCTCTGAGGCTCAGCTTCTGATACAGCAAGGACTGCAGTAAGTAAAAGAGCTGAGATAGTTTTTCATCTCTCCTGATCCTGTGCTGTGACCTGACATTGTTATGGGTCTCTTGGATGCATAGACATTAAAATTCATCGCCTCCAGAAAACAGAAAAGTGAAAAAACTGATGTTAAAAAAGCGAGGTTGCTTGATTTGTGTGTGTATTCATTACAGTCACCATAGAAACAGATATTGGAAGATAAGGTGGGAATACATAGAACATCCAAACACATCCAAAATGTTTTCTTCCCTGCTATGGAGGGGGTTGGTTTGGGGTCTTTTTTCTGCATTTATGAGGTAGGGTAAAGACTGACACAGAATGAGTATGAAAGTGACAGGTGATGAAAGAGAAAAAGAAAGAAAGTGACTATAGTAACAAAGGATTTGAATTAATGACAGATGAGGAAAACCTTGAACTAATTCAAGACTAAAATATATGGGAATGTTTGTCTATGATAAGGCAAAAGATCAGCCCTACCAATTAAATCTGAACATCAATTCTGCAGGCTTGACTGCTAATTCTCTTTGGAAAACAGGATGATAATGAAAGATGCACAGAAAATATCCCAAGTCAAGGCATCTGCAGAAGCACTTTGTCTTCTGTAGTATTGCAAGCTTTATCTATGACAAAATGAACTCACTTCTTTTCATAAGTCCAGTCCACGGTACTGACAATACTTCTTGGAGAACTAGGCCCAAATTTGCCCTTAGATATCAAGGCTAACAAGTATTAGTACCAGCTAAGAAGTGACCCAGAAAGAATCAGAGCAGCATAACTTCCTTTGACTGCCTTAACAACATGAGTGCAACCTAACCAGATAGGATAAAAACATTGAATTTTGTTAAATCAGACTTGCAAACAGAGGGTCAAACCCCAGTACCTCAGCATGTTTCTAATCTGTGTTGTCTAGCACTGTGCCATTTCAGTTGACAGCAGTTCTAGTGGAGGCACATTGCAATAACAGTGTACTGCCCCTTGGTCCCTCCCAAGCATCATTAGGTCACTGGAGGCCTTGCTCACTAGCCAGCTAGAGAAGACAAACTTCCAGTAATAGCACTGTCCAAAGAGACCCTTTTGAAGTGCCCTGCACACCAAACTGCCAAACATTGCACCCAGAGTTGGAACCAAGCCTTGCTCACTAGCCCTTCCATGTGTACCTTGTGCTGTCCTTCACACCTGGATGAACAGGGCATAAAATGCTTTTGTTCCAGTTTCAGGGCGTATCAAACCTATTTGTCACCTGTTTGCATGTTTGATAATTACTAGAAGAAGTAGAAGGCAAAGCAGAATAGAAATTTCTTAGCAGAATTTCTGATGGCAATTTTGTTTCCGTTCAACAAAGCCAGCTAGGTTGCAGTTCAACCAATGCTACTGGGAGAAAGACACAAAATGTTGGGGGGTTAAATGACTTAAGAACATTTCATTTAATTTTTTGACATTTTTTGACCTACAGAGAGTGGAATCAAAGACAGAGAAACTCTGACGAATACAGAAACATTGTCCAAGCAGCCAAGCATCAGGTTAGGAAATCTGAAGCCCTGACAGAATTAAATCTGGCCAGGGATCTCAAAGGACAAAAGAAAAGCTTCTGTAGGTATGCTGGTGATAGGAGGAAGACTAGGGCAAACGTGGGCCTTCTCCAGAAAGAATGGGAGAGCTGGTTACCTAGGACATGGAACAGGCTGAAATACTCCATCTTTTTTGCCTTGGTCTGCAGTGGCAAGTGCTCCAGCCAAGCCACCCACGTCACAGAAGGCAAAGACAGGGACTGTGAGAATGAAGAACCACCCACGGTAGAAAAAGATCAGGTCGGAGACCATCTGAGTGGATTTAAACTGCAAGATTGTGGGTTAAAGTTGGATATTAGGGAGAAATTCTTTACTGTGAGGGTAGTGAGACACTGAAACAGGTTGCCCAGAGAAGCTGTGGATGCCACATCCCTGGAAGCATTCAGGACCAGATAGGACAGGGACCTGAGCAACCTGGACTAGTGGAAGATGTCCCTGCTCATGGCAGGGGGCTTGGAACTGGATGGTCTTTAAGGTCCCTCTCAAGCCAAACCATTCTGTGACTCTGTGGTTCTATGACTTTAAATACTGTTTGATGTGTTATGCCATGCCATGCTGCAGTGTGTAATATCAGATGACAGAGATAAAACAGATCACTTCAGTCTAGTCAGAGCTGGGTAATTCCAGAAGGGATTTTTTTATTTCAGATTATTTATTACAGAAAACAGTCTACTAATACTTTTGCTGTTTGGGAAGAAAAAGAACCTGAAATAGCAGAAGTTTCTGTACATGGCACTGCATTTCTGCATTTTGAGTGCTTTTTATGGTGTAGAACTGGGTATGCTGAGACTTTGATTAGGATATCACAAAAACTACTAGACTGGTGCCAGCAAAAAAACTCAAAACCTGTTCCACAGTTTGACTTCTGTGTTATTGTATGATTCCCTTCTCAAGGTCCAATTCTATTGTTCTCCCTTCTCCCTCTATTTACTATTTCATGTCTGAACCTTTCTTGCGCTGGCATAAACCTCTTAAATAGATCAGAGATCTGAGCTGGGTATGAATTAAGGAAAAAAAGGTATGAAAGTCACATAAACATACCCGTATTTGAAGAGATAATTAACATGTGCTAAATTATAAACATGTAAAAGAGAGGCTGGCTTATCTTTCTTCATTTTCAAAATTAATTCAGATTTCCAGAGAGCATAAAACTTGATTGAGGCCACCTAAGCTACAGCTACCATCTCATGTAAAGCAGAAGAAAACTTATATCAAGTAAAAGCCAAATAACTGTACCAAGACATCATCTTGTGGCTGAAGCATTAATAGATTTGCCAGTACTCCTTGCTCTGTAAGACATGGTGTAGGTTTTATAGTGCAAACAGAGTGGTAAAGCTTTGTGAGAATTAGTTATTTCTGTTACTAGTAGTTGCCCTAGCAGCAGCAACATCTTGGCCAAAGTACCACTATGGTTGTAGTCATACAAATAGGACAACCTGATCGTTACTGCCCTGAAACCTTTATGGGTGTCTGTCAAAACTGAGATTACTCCTCCTTTTATATAAACTTGCATTAATCTTTTGTAGTTATGGATGCCATGCAGATTTACACCACTTGGAGATTTTTCTCCTGTATGTGTAGATACAGCAAGATGTTGTAACCCCCCAAAGTGGCTGAAGACATTCTGTTCTCTTGCTAAGCTGGAGCTCCTCTCTTTGCAGCTACAGCTGTCATTTGGAAGCTTGCTGGGCAGCTCCTTCACCAGGAGCTGCAGCTTCCCCAATGTGCTGATGGTCTTTACACACAACAAGACTGTAATTTAATTCCCAAAGACAGAAATGCTTAACTTTTTCCTCTTGTCACCCTTCAGGGAGATAAGCATTGCCATGGTACAGCTTTCCAGCTGTTGCTCAGTGTGAGGGTTAACAGCAGGTCTGTCAGCTCTCTGGGAGAAGATATTGACTTGGGAAACTTGTGGGTATATCCTCGAGATAAGAAAACTATGTACACAGCCCTAACAAAAGAAAAGACAGCTGTGGAGTGCTTAGATTCAGTCCTGTGAGAACCTCAATATAGCCTTGAGCCTTGCCAAATACATCAGCAATAAATAATAGCAAATTAAAACACTGTTGCTTGCTTACCTAAAAAAAGTTGCTGCTTGCTACTGACAAGGGATATAAAAAGGCACAGGGTAAAAATAAAGAGAGACATGCATTTTGCTCTGAACTTGGCTGTTAGTGTATTTTTATTGACCGCCACAACAACAGCTCAGTGGATTGTTGGTGCTCTCTCAGGCAAGTGGCACTGTTTGTGTGTTTAGAGTTAAAACTGGGTGCCTGAATGTGTTCAGGTGGGCTGCTTGAGCCTGAGACGTGTGGCTCTGTTTCCTGCTCTTGAGCAGACGCATTTCCATTTCAAGCTTGAATACCTGGATACTGCCACCTTTAAACTCTCAGATGGCCAAGTCATCCGTGACAGCAAGTCCTGAAGTGATACCAAGCCTCCCCCACTGGTATTGGCAATTGCACTTGTGGTTGCACTCAAACAACTTTAGGTTGCCTTCAAGCTCAGATTTAGTGGATGCTCACTCCTCAAAGTCATCCCCTTGACTCCCAATAGCTGCCTAGCCCTTCTGCAGGTTTTTCCTGATTGTATGTGCAGTTAACCCTGTCCCTTCCCTTTTTTCCCTTCCCCCTTTGCAGGTCATGTTTGGAACTTTCTGCTGTGACCTGCAGTCAAGCAAAGAAAGTCTCCCATGTACTACCCCAGCCCCTATCTCTCCAGTGAGCTCTCTCATGTTCATTTAGAGCCAAGCCCCGTTCTGGAGCTGGTACCTAGCAAGCTCTGCTCCAGCCCAACACAGAAAGTTGCATGGTAAGAGCTAGGTGTGGCAGAAGGGGACAGGTAGCTCATGCAGCTCAGGCAGAGAGAAAGAAATCAGTAGTGTATTCCTGTGCCAAAGAGATTATTTGAAATGCTGATGGCCTTTTTTTCTTGGTGCCATTTTGAAACAAACCATCCTTTCAGGCTAGAGGAAAAATACCAGCTCTGAGTTAGGCCTGGGAGCTTTTGCCTAATTGTGAAGGAAAATACAAAAGCAGATTGAGTGTTTAGGTCATAGGTACAATGACAAGTTTTCTTAGTACTTCACAACTCAATTAAAAAAAGTATTTTAAGAATACCATAAGCCTTGAATTAACAACCATGCAGTAAATTCTTCCCTGCAGAAGGTTTTAATTAAGTTTTCATCTACTTTCAGAGAAAGTATTTTTTGCAGATGTCAGATCTCATGTCTTCATCAATAGGTAGAGTACCATGTTGGAGATGTGCTTTTTGTTTGACTTTGCTAGTTTATCAAGTTATTTAACAAAAGCAGTTTAGAGAGAAGACATTTATTGAGGCCAGTGACTGCAAATGTAAAGAGGACTGTACCATGCCAGCCTGCAAGCTCCATTCACCTAATTGCTTCACAGGCAGTGGAAGCAGGTCATGAAGCAGGTCAGATGGGGAATAGCATGCACAGACACAAAATCAGTGAAGTAAAGTAGGATTTAGTAAAGAACAAATGACACTGCTATATTTTACTCCAACCAGTAACATCTGAAGCTATAAATCCTCTGCTTCTTTGGATACGACATGTCAGGAAAACAATATGAAAAGCTTGAAGTTTTGGTGAGTCTTGATAAACCAGTTGACAACAGGAGGACCAAAATAAGCATCTTTTGATGCCTGAAACCATGATATCTTTTAAGGATAATAAATTGTGTGAAAGCCTTGTAGGCCTGAAAAGTAGTCAAAGGCACAACCACCTCACAAGTCAGATAGGCAGCAGATGAACAAAGGTTTGCCAAGGTTGCATGGCTGCAGTTTCTGAGTTATCAGGCCCACAGAGCTACATCTTCAGAAACAAAGTTCACTTCTATGCAGAATCTCCTCTTCCATATCAGGCTCCTTTGTGATGCAATTCAGACATGTTCAAAATTTATATGAGCCCTAATACTGTCTCTGACTTTAAGTCAGAGTTCATGTAGATAGAACACTGAACTCTGTTGCTCTGTGTTTCCTCCTATACCTAAAAACTGCTTCTGCCTGATCAGAATCTGCAAAGCAGACTGTGTGTTTGTTCTGCAACAAATTCTGCATTGGGGGTGGAAAAGAGGAGAAAACTGGGCTATTTGTTTCACCCTTTGTTGGAGATAAGGGTCATTCCTTTTTCTTATTTGTGTTTAACCATGTGTGTGTTTACGCTTTTCTAAAAATAACTATTCCATGCAATTTAGTTTTCTGTTTGGTGTGAAAACTATGGGGATTCTGTGTTCATTTAGGCTGAGGGAAGGAAGATGAACGCCACATAACAGCAGGAGGACTAAAGAGAAGAAAAGTTGAAATGGTGTTATTTCTTGAGTGACTCAGGAGTCTTCACTACCTCTCAGTTGAAAACTGAGCCAAAGAAGGTGTTAAATACCTCAGCCTTTTCCTCATCTTTGATGACTGTGTTCCCCTCCGTGTCCAACAAAGCATGGAGGTTTTCCTTGCCCCTCCTTTTGCTGCTGATGTATTTTTAGAAGCACTTCTTGTTATCCTTAACAGAAGTGGCTAGATTGAGTTCAAGTTTTGCCTTTGTCCTCTAGTTTTCTTTCTACATGACCTAACTATATCCCCAAACTCTTCATGAGTGGTCAGCCCTTTTTTTCCACAGTCGGTAACTTCGATGGTGCTATGTCAGACACCAGTGAAGGATCTACCTAACAACCTCATTAAAAACCAGTACTATGTGAATCATGTTGTGCCATGCTTCTGTTTAATGCTTGTGCCTTATCTACCCTGGCATGGGATATTGCACCTAGTTTGAGGGGCCAGTCTGAATTTCTTTTAATCTGTGAGAATTTTTACTTAGTTTGACTTAGAAATTAGTCAAGTTTTGCATAATTAAGCAAGACTTAGTAAAGCATGTGTCTTAATTTGGAAGCATGTGAGTGATCCTGTTGAAGTGAGAGTTTAATGTGTACTTAAGTACCTGCCTAGACAGGAATTGTAATTAAAGATCTAGACAGGTATCATGGAATGAATTCTGACTTAGTGACTGATACCAGAATTGCATCAGACTGCAAATTCAGCTAGACTTAGAATGTAAATATGCACTGCCACATCCCTAGGATAGCTCTTATTTTAAACTTAACATGATCCCTCCACATTTTCCTTCCGTTCTATGGACAAATAAGAGCTGTTTAACGTAGCCTTCATTCGATCTCACTGAACAGTGCCACAAGCAGACTGCCTGATCCTTCTAGCATCCTACAGACTTCTTGTCAGAACTGTTTGTCCTTGTAATGACTTTTCCACCTTTGACTTGTGCCAAATAAGTAAAAATGAATAATGATTATTTGTTCAAATGGAAGGAATGTGTCAAAAAGAGTTTGAGCCATGCTATGAGAATGTTGAATTTGCCACGTGATCTAAATGAATGTTAAATGTAAATAAAACTTAATATTCAGAGTTCACCCTATTTCAGAACAGCAGAGGCACATCATTAAAAAATTTCTGACATGTCAGTGAGCAATAAATTACCACACAGCACAGCACTGAATAGACATAACAAGCACCTGCTGGTGTATAACCTGCTCGCACATGGAAGATGATACACAGAATGAGACAAGGAATAGCTCCTTAGGGCTTAAGATACTTCAAGCCTAATCCTAAGGTGGTGTAAGAAGCATATATCTCCACTGAAAGAACTGGAGCTCAACTGATTTACAGCAGTTTGGGTGCCAGCTCTTTCTCATTAGTGAGCAGAGATTATGTTCTCTCTATTATACCTTTTCCTCTCCAGCTTAATAAATTCACTTCATTGGTTTCTCCACTGCCAGCTATCTGCTGCTAAGGATCATCTTTCCAATTAGACCAGTGCTCTGCCATTCTGCTCCCCAGTCTTCTGTGCCAAAACTTGACAACTCATTCTCTCCTTTAGCTGGGAATGTATCTTGACAGTGTTTTCCAGCTGATGGTCCTCAACAACTTGTCAGGAGACTACAGAAAATCCCTACCTGTTCAGAAAGCCTAAATTTACCACACAGGGATCTGTACTTTCACTGGAAAAATAGGGAGACTACGAACTGATAAAGGCTTAATGTCAGAGTCCTGGTGGTTGACTTTTGCAACTTGAGCGAGATGACAGAAATGTAAGGCGGGAGGGCAAGAAACAAGGATAATCTGAAACAGGAGACATCCGGATTAATGTAATGAGAAATGGCACCACCATGAGGACAGCCAGGCAGTGGGGCAAGGTGCTCTGAGAAGTTGTGTCATCTCCGTCCTTGGAGGATTTCAGAATGTAACTGTACAAAGCACTGAGCACCCTGGTCTGATCTCATGGCCGACCCTGCTTTGAGTAGGGCATTAGCCTAGAGATCTTCCAATCTGGGATAACAGATTACCCCATGATCCCATGACCTTCATGGGGATTCCTTTCAGGCTGTCTTTAACATTTTAATCACGTAACATGATATTTCTCTGTTCAAAGGTGAAGTTAACTGAAAAGATATATACACATGCATACTTCATTAAATTTTTTAAGCAAGGGTCACACTAGTACAAGCCTTTCAGCTGCTTGGTGCTCTGACCTCAACAGTAGATCTTGTTGAGCCATTGCTTACTGTAATTGTATTAATGGTATGTTGTCTAACTGCTAGAGACTTCAGAAATTCAAGTTACACTGTTGGTGCCTGTTGCCTCTTACTGTGTGCAGTTTGCATATTTGACCAAAAAAGACACAGACACTATTTAATGTAAATTGCATTTGAATAATGGCAATTAAAAACACAAACAGAAATCACTGATTTAACACGTCCCAGCATCTGAAGTTGTGGTAATTAGCTGCCAGCAAGCACTAGGTTAGTAGGTACAATTTTCAGTAGATGTTCTTTCTTTGGCAAAGACTCCTGCATTGCCTGTGCATCCATCTACAGTTATTGCTTAGCTGATGTGTTTACTACCAATGCATGTTTGCAAAATCACAGTTAAATGCAGAACATATGCTATTGTTGTGTATGTGGCCTCTCTGGGAGGGCATTTATCAATGGGTGTTTTTGTCCCAGTCCTGGGGTTATTCTAGTGCAATGGAAGACACCCAGATAAACAACTGTTTGCAAAATTGTGGCTCTAGGCAGTGCCAGCCCACAAGAGAATTTTTTAACCTGCCTTTATAGTCCATGACAAGTGAGTAGTGGCAGGCCAAAGGGTTATTAGAGTTCACCAAAGGCCTGCAGAAAGCATGGATTGCTCAACTATCACAGAGCTTTTGCTGCCAAATGAACAGGAGCACACTGTAGGATAAATAGCTGTTATCTGCATCTAGGGGATGCCTTCCAAGTGAGATGGAAGGTGTTCTGTCTCACAGGATTATCTGGCTGTTTATCCTGTCACGTGAAACAGCCATTCCCTGGTTATTATAAAACATGGGCTGTCAACACAGAGGCCACAGGATGGTTTCATAAAGTCACAGGCACCATTTCCATGGTTTTATAGAAGGCAGCAGAGGTCTTACCCAAAACATTTATTCGTTTAGGTTCACATATTATTTGGGTTCACAAGAGCTGTTTGGAAGAAATTAAAGGCTTCTGATTCTAATCAAATCCAGTTGCAAGGTAGTACACAAAATTTCTGTTGCTCTCTACTCTGAAAATTTCTCTGCTGTTTTTGATTAGAATAATCACAGAGATTGGGATTCTGACATGGTTTCTCTCCTCTTCTTGAATCTATTCTAATACAAACAATACATGATGAGTGTTCATGGGAATAAACAACACCAAATCCAGCCTAATGGGAAGTAACAGTTTACCAAAGTTGATGCCAAATATGTGACTTTTGACTCAGATGTTCAGTTAGTGTATACTTGAATAGTTTCTTTGGTCCTTTACTGGTTGCATTACTAATTTTTGTGGAGGGGTGGAGCATGATCAATGGTGGTAGAGAAGATAATGATGAAACTATGACATCCACAAAACCATCAACATGACTCACCCATATATCTTTATCTATAGTTTTTATACACATTTTTTTCTTTAGAAAATACCTTCCTCAGGCTTTACTTTGCTTCTCCAAGTTGCCCTGTCCTACACTGACCTTGCTATTTTTTGTAAAGCTATTTTTGAGAAGAGATCGTGAGAAAATAAGAATTTAGACATTGTCTTGAATTTAACTTTTCAGATGGATGAAAAGTGTGCATCCCATAGACGGTGTTTGAGGAAAGTCATTGGCAGCGTGACTTTCTTCAATGACTGTTTCTTACTGACCTAATCTGGGGCAGGAATGGCACAAACCTTTCCTCTTTTCTGTAATTTACCACTTCAGCAAATAAAGCTCAGCAGATTTCACTGCTGAGTGGTCCTGTTTTACCAGGGCCACCACGTGTTGTTCCACAGGCCACACCAAGCAACTCAGCAAACTCTGCTGCTTTCCATCAAGCAAAGGCAAATACTTCCTTATTCTCCCACTTCCACTTCCTAAGGCTTTCCACATGTAGCCCGCTGCTAAAAGACTGGTGCAGCTCTTGCTGAATACTGCTGTTGCAGTCTTCTGCCTAATTACTACCTGTCACTCTAGTGTAATGTTTGTGCTGTTGTTTACTTTAAAGCAGATTAACTCAAGAATGACTTGGGCCACTTTACCCACCCAGTGCCATCTATTCTGGTTTGTTTTCTTGGTTGACCCAGCTCTGAAAGGGACACGGACTCAAGAGTTCCTGAGGTCCCTTCTAACCTTAATTGTTTTGTTACTCTATGATTAAGCAATGCCACTGAAAGATGTCATCACACTTCAACAGAGAGTCTTCCTTTTATGGTTCCTTTTATATTCCACTGTGTAGTGGAATAGAATCACAAACAAAAGTGGAAGAGTGTGATGGCAGGCATGGAATTCAGTATGCATTGTACTGAACAGTAGTGTCCTGGGTTGGTTGCTTGTTTTTTTAATGTCGAATATTCTGTGTTTTCAATGGTATTATGCCTACTGTGGAAAACCATTTCTTGAGGAAGTATTTAGTGCTTCCTGACAGCTCCAATTCTGTTACCACTTGAGCTTAGCATGTTGACAGGCTCTTACTGCCTTTGAAGGTTTTCGTTTGCCTAGGGAGAACATGTCTTTTTCTCCCACCCTTTGCTGATGGTGTGATCACAGGGAGCTGAAGTGTATTTTACATTTCTTGGTTTTAGATACTAAATCATTTGTTTGGAGTTATAGTCCCCCTTAATTATAGGCATTAATGACACAACTGACATTTTTTAGAAGGGCAAGATCCCGAGACTAATCAAGGGTGCTAGTGAGGCTTTTACATGAAATCACTGATGTCCTCTACAAGTGCCAGTAATGCCTTGACTCACATTGCTTCTGTTAAAAAAGGAAACCTAGGATCAATTTTATGCAAATGATTAACTGTAAAGTCAAGAAAAGTTATTCTCCTTTTGATAATACTTATTTAAGGTTAAAGTGATACCAAATCAAACTCATGTCAACAGGTTAACACCAGCATTGGCTTGGAATAAAAATTCTCTCCAGCATTAAGCTTTTCTATGAACACAGCATATCAACCTGTGTAAATCCCAGGAAGGAACTCAAGGAAGAGTTCAGTGACCTGAAAATCCCGACTATGGTATTTTACCAAAGGCAGCCAAGTTAAAGGGTCAAATAAGGAAACCAAAATAAATTTTGTGTCTGAACTCCTGCCTTACGGTGACTGTAAAGCCTCCTTGTAAGCTGTGTGGTCCTCTACAAATTTCTTCACTACTTCTCTCTGTAGTTCAGGTCACTGCTGATGCTTTGGCAAACAAAGTTTGGCAGCTCTTGCATGGCAGTTTCTAGCTCAATGGCTTTTACTTTTTCAGGTTGCTCAGAGATTAGAGAACATGCTTTATTGAGTAGCTATATGAAGCTGCTCAGGACTGTAGAGCTTCTCCTCCTGGTGGACTTTTTTATACTACTTAGATGTGCACAGGACAAATTATATTTTTATACCCCTTATACCTCTGCTAGAAAATAAAAAACTGAAAGAGGCTGCGAAGGAGATCATTATCATGAGGTGTTTTCAGTTTGTCAGTGTTGCTATCTCTGCACAGAACAAAGCTTCCAACCCCTGCTCAGTCTGAAACCAAAAAGAACAGAAGTTAGCTTTCTAATAAAGCTCTGTCCCTCTCCTCCAGCTTCCTTGTGACTGCAACCTGCCTGACATGTTACTGGCTTGAGGAAAGCTCACCAACAAAGTAGGAAAAGTAAGAGATAGCAAAGATCCAGCTGCTTGGCATTTGAGTTTCAAAATGCAGAAGCAGTATAAACATCTTCTAGGCAGATAGCACAATTCTCTTACAGAAGAGGAGCTGACTCTGCACTTGAGGGAGTCAGGAATACTGCTCAGTATTACTTCTTGTCTGCAATCTCCCTTTTTACTTTCTTCAGATTTAACAAGAGGCAGTAAAATTTGTTTGTTGATGCTACAGTTTCCTGTTTCTGTGGCAGTAAGTCCGAGGGTCTGGAAATACCAGCCATCCAAGGCCTTACCCTTGATCTTCACTACCTCTGACTTATATACCTGTTCCATAGCCCCCAGTGATGCTCCAGACCTCCAGTGCAAAATGAATCCACACCCTCCCCTCCTTCCTCACTGTGGATGTGTAAATACCAAGTCAATTTGCATTTTGAGAAAGCAGTGCGAACATATGGGCAGATGGCACTATTCTCCTTGCCAACTAGACCACTCTTGTAGCCTTTATATTTAGGGACTTGGGCCACAAGTCAATCAGCCCATCTTTAGAGATCCATCCCAGTAGAAATATGTTGTTGTGGCCATCAATGAAAAATACACTAACAGCCAAGTTCAGAGCAAAATGCATGTCTCTCTTTATTTTTACCGTGTGCCTTTTTATATCCCTTGTCAGTAGCAAGCAGCAACTTTTTTTTAGGTAAGCAAGCAACAGTGTTTTAATGGGCTATTATTTATTGCTGATATATTTGGCAAGGCTCAAGGCTATATTGAGGTTCTCACAGGACTGAATCTAAGCCCTCCACAGCTGTCTTTTCTTTCGTTAGGGCTGTGTACATAGTTTTCTTATCTCGAGGATATACCCACAAGTTTCCCAAGTCAATATCTTCTCCCAGAGAGCTGACAGACCTGCTGTTAACCCTCACAGAAATAAGCAGATTAATGACCAGTGGTTTAGTACTAGCTGGACTTTATTAGGAAATCAGACTTAAAATAAGGAAAGTTGAATTAAGATCCGAATTGTCCTTCACATTTTTTTTTACCTCATGCTGCCAGAACTGTAGGATGGCAAAAACATCAGAGAAATAGATAGATTGAAAATATTTGTTAATTCACAAATCCCACCTACTTTTTCTCATTAAATGGTGCATAATAATCAGAAAACAGGGTAGTACTATTTATCCACAGCACTCTGGACAGGTCAGTTGGAAACATTTAACCCAAAGAGATAATATCCTCCAAAAAGACTGAGCTGGTGATACAGTCACCTTACCAGCATTGCATCACATCTCTGGATCATTGTAAAGATGCAGACAAGTAGCATTCCTCTTCCCTGGCTGCCTCAGATGATCTGCATGGAGACAGGGAATACAATGTCAGGGAAAGGCCCATGCAAAGGATTCTGTTGCAGAGAAATACAACTATTTGTTGTGTCTCTTCTGGGGCAGAGAAATACAACTATCTTGGACAATTCTGTATGGGTTTCTCTTTAGACGCAGGGAGTTTGAAAAATATTTGCTGAATTTGTTTTAACTTCCGTTTATATATTTACAATATTGATTTGGAAGAGATTTATTTTAAAAATCTAACTCATTCATATGTTGAGAATTTGGAGATGCTCTTTCTTTCTCTGCATTTTGGGATTCAAATAGGGGAAAGCAGACCAGAAACAGAACAGACACCTCCTGAGTCCCCTTACTAAATATAAAATGAAATTCAAATCACAGTAATGTGGAAAGTGAAAGATATTGTTGGGTTTTGCACTTGTGAGGTATAAAAGTGCTAACAAATCAGAGAATCCATAGCAAGACTGCATGTTAACTTATCTGAATGGAAAAAACATATTCCAGATCACGATCTAGATCTTTTTAAAAACTTCTGGAAGTAACTGAGATCCAGCACAGTTCTGGCAGTAACTTAGAGATGTGTGGTACCCTGAGAAATTACATTAGATGGGAATGGAAATGGAAACAGTAAGACTGAACATTACTGGCTCCTTAACTATCTGTTTAAGTTTATCAGAGACTCTGGAGTCATCTTATGTTATAACATTATATCTTAGCCCTTTTCTTTCCATGACTCCATGCAAGGGGCACAGTAGAGCCCTTGTTATGTTCATCTAAGTGTCAAACACTTAAAAAAATGCCCATAGGTGTCCTTAGGAAACAAGAGATTGAAAAGTGCAGAAATCCAAGGCATTCCATTAACTTTAATGTTTGTTAGTCTTGGGACTTGAAAGGTGAACAAGGATGGGTTAACTGCTTATGCTTGTTTACACTGAATTGAGTTGGTTTTCTAAATAGATATAAAAATGTGAACATGTGATGACGACCCTTTTATATCCTATTTTTTGAATCAAAAGAATAAATTCCAGAAGTAGCTGAATTCGTAAATCCTAATTTCTTTAGATTTGCATCTCATAGTTAGTTGCTTGATTCGTTTTTTGCTGTATCAAAGCTATTTTGTCAACTCACTCCCTACTGGACATCAGTAAACAGATTACAGAATGAGTTTTTTCTGGTTGCTTTAAGTACAGCTCTGACTAGAGATCTCCAGTGGATAGAGAAGCAGTATCATCTCTGTCCCATCTCCATCCTTTACTCTTTTTCCACTAGTGAGCATATTGATAACTCTCTTAGAGTCACTCTGCCATTCTCTCATTTTCCTAAAACATGAAGGAATTTTCTATCTTTGTGACAGCTTTCTCTGTCAAATTTGACTGTAATTGGACTATGGGTTCAGAGGTTTTAACTGTTCTGCAGCAGAAGGCTGTTGGAACTCTGTTTCCCATAGGACACCACCAGGACACATAGACAAAAAGATGGGCAAACAGGGTTTTCTACTCTAGAGTGGGATGCTTTACTTTTGGGCACACTTTCAGCTTCAGCCTGGGATTTCATTGTCTTTCCAGGGCTCCACATCCATGCTTTTATCCGTCCTGGTAAACTCAGCATTGTGCTCTGGGTTTGAGCGCTGTTGAAACTCACCTGTCCTTTCTCCACAGCTCTGCACACCTGCCTGCAGCCTCTTTGGTCAGTACTCTGCTCCTGCTCCTGGAACTAAACCTCTTGGGAGTCCTTGGTATTTGTGGGTATGCAAAATATCTTCAGGCAGAACGAGCACACAGGGCTCAGCCTGCGCGCAGCCTCCTCATGAAGCCGTCACTGTGCCCACGCAGCAAGTTGTGCTTTACCAATACCACATTGGTAAAGCTCCATCCTTTCCTGGAGGTGTGGGGCAAGAATATAAGGAGAGGGAAGGGCATCTTGACAGTATTTGGTGGCAGTGACATTCCAGATAAATTTTAAGCTGATGATATCTCTTTAGCCCACGTGTGAATGAATATTTACAACCTCAAAATATGATTACATCCTTCATTCATTTCCTAGTTCAGGTGGAATAGATGATGCAGCAGAGAGAAGGCATAAGGTGAGAGAAGAGCTAATGGCCTCTTTTACAGGTAAATGCCAGGAACTCCTCATCAGTGTTTGTACAACTCACCATTCCTGCCTCCTGCTCCTCATAAACATGGATAATAACAGGTATAGCACAGATCTCATTGGTATTCCTATGGAGAGCAATTAAAACTTTGAAGATGCAAATGTTTAACATTGTTTATAGTCCAGTTGGAAACAGGAAATGCCAGAAATTACATCGGCTCTCTAGATATTAATAAATCCATGTAAGCATCTGCTTCTCTTATTTGTTAATTATTTGCCAGTACCTTGCATAGTAAGGCTCTGGTCTGATTGGGAATCAGTGGGGACTACCTGATTATAAGTGACACTAATTGATAATCTGAACTGTTGGCATCTGTTGTGTATCCATAGCAAGGGCTGTAGTTCCCCATCTCCTTGGCATTGTCCTCACAGTGTCGAAATAGGGAGAGGGACTCTTTCCCTGGATATTGTTTGTTATTTCCTTATTGTATCCTCTAAGGAAAAATAAATATAACCCAGAACAAGTATGCATTTTCTGTCAAGGGAGAACATCAAAAGGCAGTAGGAAAATGAGTATTTTGCTGTGGTCCTCACAAGGGAAAAATATGCTGATGTTTGTCTGATGATGGGGCACTGTCACAGGGAGAGACATTAAAAAGAACTGTGATGCAAAAACTGCAGGAATTGGTGCGTGTTTGCCAGGACTGGATGACTTTGGACTTTGGTTTTACAGAACCAAAGAATAAAATACCTATACTGGTATAGGTATACTTATACTCTTTATCATTCAGAACAGCTGCTTGGCCAGAGAGTTACACTGTTCATCCGAGAAAAACTCTCTGAAGGACACCATTAGAGATGGGATTACACAGCATTGTGATGTGAACAGTAAAACAGGGGTAATCCTACCTCTAGAAATCAGGCTTCTGAAGTGAATTCCTTAGAAAGAGTAGTAGAGCAGATTCTCCTCTGATAGGTTGCCTCTAGAGTCCTCTGACTTCAGTGGTGTAAGGCCAAGCTACATAGGCTAGGGGATGAAATTAGCCATTCATGATAAAGAAGTGAAGTTTTCTAAACAGCTTTTTTGAAGGGCCTTGTTAGAAGCTATTAAGAAAGCCTGAAATTCCCAGGCAGAGGAAGCTTTGAGAAGGATTAAAAATTAGTTAATTTTTAGAAAATAAAAGTCTCTTTCTCATTAAAGCAGCAAAACCTGCTGAGAACACAGATTTAAGGTAACCAAGACTAGGGGCAAGCAGGAAAGTTCTAGAAGGGTTGGTAATAATATAATAAATATAATATACATAATATAACTTTCCCTTCCTGTCTCTCCCCTTCCTACTGCTGACTGCACACTCCTGTAGTTCTCTCTTGTGCTGGCACAGGCAGCCATGCAGCCTATATGAACTTGGCTCACGATAAAAAGAGAAACCTAACCCAGCAGCAAGCCCCAAATACAGATGGAGCAGACAAGCTCTGACTAAGGCTAGAAGGAAAGTGACCACAAGCAGCAGTAGAGTCAACCTACACATTACCACCGGCTGCAAGCAGAAATGGGATGGTTCTCAGAAGAAAACTTCTGTGAAGACATCTTTAGTTGGTGCAAGGTGAGTGTGGAGTGCTGTGGGCAATTTTCTTCTAGAGCCACATCTGCAGATAGAAATTATTCCACAAGATACCTGACTGAGATCTGCCAAGTTGTAACTCAGGTTAAGCCGTGGACAAATACCAGAAGTGCCAATGGGTCTCCACCCTTCTCCTTTGCTTTGAAAGAGATGTGATTTCCCTGTTGGTTTGTAAGTTCAAACTGCTTCAGAACTGCAGGTTTTTATGTGCTTACGGCTTGCAGTGTTAGCAAAAATCAGAACATGCCCACAGCCAACCCCAGCCAGATGGTAGCCCTATTTAACCATGGTAAGCAGGGACCATCACAGGTACACAGCACTGACCACACAACTCCCACCTCTCATGCACAACTGGGGAAAGTCACACTTCTGTTTTAAACAAAGCTTTCATAACCTATATGTCCTGCAAGCCTAGACAGAGCCCTTGACACTTGGTTTTTGAATGCAAATTATTCAATGGCAAGTAGATGTTTACATTCAAGGCAAGGCTGACCCAGACCTGCTTGTTGATCAGCAGGTAGACAAGAAACAAACATCACTGCTGGTCATTTTGTTTGCGAGATGGGATTTTTGCAAGACCTGAAACAGTTACAGACAGTGCTAAGTCATTCTCCAAATACCACATTGGTAAAGCTCCATCCTTTCCTAAGCACTGAAAGATCAGCCCAGTAGCCAAGAGGGATGTAGGATTGTCAGCTTCTGTTATGGCTCATGCCGTGAGTCATACTGTTTACAACAAAACAATTGACTGAAAGCCTGGTTCTGTTGTTGTCCTACTCTTTCAGGATCCAGAGCCCCTTCATTATAATGAATATGTTGTTCAAAATATCAGTTCTCTTGCTTAAAGTTCTTCCTGAGAACAATAGGCAAACTCACTGGGGTATATGTCACTGAACACATAGTTTTTTGTGTTTTCCTGGAAAATGAAGAGTTGACAACATTACTAACGCTGAAGAAGAGAAAATTAATTGCATGATTGGCTAGAAATTATTCCAGTTTTAAAAAAAAGTCCTGCAGTGAGAGCTTAAGTTTTTCTTTTTTTTTTTCCACTTTCTTAGCTTTACCATTCTGTATCCTTCATATATATAAAGAACAAAAAGGAAAAATCTGATGTCCATGTGATTATGTACATTTCCCAAAGAGCTTAGTGGCATGGGAGGCTACATGGGATCATCAGCTCTGAAACCTGTCCTACACACAAAGTTTTTGAAAAGGACTTTGTATTTTCGCTATGTTTATGTACTGATACTTAAACACACAAATCAGATATGTTTATGCAACCTTCAGTGTCTTTAAATACAGTACTTGGGTCAGTAGCCTTTAAACCTAATGGTGTGTCTGGCTGAAGTCTTCCCTCCTTCCTGCTTCTCCCTGCCAATAAAACATTGTCCAAAGTTGCTCAGTTAAAAACATGAGCAATTTGTTTGAAAATGGAGTAGTGTTAGCCCTTCTCCATTTTGTCGAACTAAAGCACCACAAAAAGGTTAAAAACTGACTAAAACACATTACAGGATAAATAAAAAAGCTTATGAAAACCGAGGGAATAACCAGACCTTCAGGAACCAAGAGCCATGACCTGAGAAGTAAGAACAAGAGGACACTATAAGTCAAATCACAAAGCCAAAGAAGTGAACTTTGTGTTAGCCTTAGTCACTATCACAGTGAAATACCCACCACAGGCTATGACTGCCTCTCACTCACATAAGCCACTTCCTTACAGAACACGTGCAGTAAAACGAGACAAGAGAATGAAAAGCCAATGACTGTAACTTCAAGTTGCTATGTATATGGAAAATGCCAATCTTTTACTGTCCAAAGTGTATAAAACTGAGCACCTGGCATACTGAAGGTGTGCCAGCTTTGTGGATTTACCACCCGGCACCCATCTCTGCACAGAGATGAAACAGATATCCAGACTCTGGTGTGGACCAGCTTCTAGCACACAGTGTGAAAGAACCCATATTTGGGACAACAATACCACTGTTTGCCAGTGCAGTGTGTATTTGCACATGACACATGATGGTCACGCTGCATCACCCCCAAGTACTGGCGGCAACTAGTTTAAATTCTATTAGATTAATTAATGGAAATCCTTTATGGACTAATAAACACAAAGGTCAGGATACAGTTTATCCTTAAACATCAAACCACTGAAAGATGGCAGTATATCAGCAAAAATATTTCTATGTGATTGTCCTATTCTCGTATTTTCTTCTAAACCCTTGTCTTTGGCTAGTCTCTGAGACAAGACACTGAATCAATGGACATTGTCTGATACCTCTCATAGTTGTAGCTGTACCTAAAAGTTAATATATGACACAGTTGGATGGTTGTTGACATCTCACATCTATTGTAGAGGTGCAGTTTTCATTATGGTTTCTTTAGACAACTTCTTTGTGTGCACTGTGCTTTTCTGGCCCACTGCTTTTCTTCTGCCTTTCCAGAAAAGTTGCACAGATGCAAGACCTAGTCCACTTTCTCTTTGTTCCTCAGTAACTATTCTAGGCAGAAGAAAATACTGCTGTTAATCAGCTCATTTTAATATCTAGCAATTTTTACTGGTTGTCCTTTGAAAGAGACAGAAGTTCAGGTTTCTCTTTTAGCATCTGTCTCTCTGATGTTACACTTGTACTATGTTGGGGATATTTGTGGCCAGGTAACACTATGAACTGGAGCTGCTCTCACCTAGTACTGGCAAAAATAATTATGGGAACCAAACAGAAAATGGAAAACAGATCAAAATCTGGGTTGAGTTCAAGGAAAAACAACAGCAAATATTGTAACTTGTACTTTGCATTTCAGCACTGATTTGCTAACTTACCATCACATCTTCTGTTTTGGATTGAACCACTGTGATTATTTCCCCAGGTTTTGGTGTGATCATCAAACAAAAAGCTCACTACTTGATCTCCCTGACTTAGAAAAGTCCAGCTCCTATCTTTACCAGTACTTTCAGTGTGACCTTGAACATTTCCTTCTGTATTCAAGCTTCTTTTTATAAAATAAAGACAACGTTTACAGTCTCCTTCATAAAATGATTTGAGATATATGGATGAAGAACACTGTAGGAAGTCTAGATTATATGTAGTCAAAAAGAGAATAGGATTCACGTGACTCTTACTTGTTTTCTGTAGATTTTTACAACTCTTCTGATAGAGAAGGCTTTAGAGCCCATGAACCAAATATGATTGAAAATCACAAAAAAACGAAAACACTAGTAAAGTGCACATCATTAGCTACAGTCCTGCTGGGTGTGTCTTTGATGCTATTGTTAATCACTACTTCACCAATTATCCTTTGAAGAAGTAAAAATAAATCACAGAGAGATTGCAATTATATTTCTTCTTGGTGCTTTCATTGAAATTGACCTGATATAGAGTGAATAATGTGTTTTTCTTTTCCCAGGAAACCACATTTTCTCACTGAAGTTTTTGCAGACTTGCACGAATATTGATTCCTAGAATAACTGAGGTTAAAAGGAATCTCTGGATAACTCTGGTCTCATTGCTCTCTCAAGGCAGGTCAATTACATCAGGTTGCTCAGGGTCTTACCCAGGTGAGTTTTGAAGAATTGAGATCCCCAGCAGGTATCTCTGGACTGGTTCCAGGGACCGTTCACCTTCATAGGGAAAATTTTTCTTAGCACCATGTCAGAGTTTCTCAACAGCTTTTGCCTGTTATGTCTCATCCTGTCACCCTGTACCTCAGAGCAGGGTCTGCTTCTCTAGATTGTCTCTTTCATTCAGACATACTTCACACACCTTACTGTACACTGACACACAAACCAGAGTCCTGGAAGGCAGCCATAAATAAACCATCCTCCCGCTCTGCAAATAAGTTATCAGGGAGCTGATAGAGACCTTTTATACAGCTCAGGTCTTTAGTTCAAACCAGACCTGACATACTCTTTCACCTTCATGTAAATATGCTTTTTTTAACACCCTCCATAACTACTAAACTCCACTCCAGCATCAGCTTATCCTCCTTTATTTTTTTCCCCTAAACGTAAAGAGACCCGGACATCTGTGAGTTTTAGGCCACTGGAGTCGAAGAGTTTATCCCAGGGAAATAACACTGTATGCTTGCCCTCTTTTTATATTCAAACTTAGGTGCCTGCTACTGCCCTCCAGATGTTGAGGGAGACAACTCTTACCTGACTGGTGCAACCACACTTACATTCTTCTGTTAACATGCAGACTTGGAGATCTTCAAAGTTCTGATGTGAACAGACTGGCACAATGGCAAATGACCAGTTACATTTTATTGACTTGTCACTGGAATAAACCATATTCTGACCAGACCAATACACTGTCATTCCACACTCAGTTAAAGCAAACAGAACTAGGAGATTACAGACATCAAAACCTTGATAGCAGCAGCTGCAGTCTTCATCTCAGTGTGTAACAACTTGGTAAGCACAGAAATACAATATCAAAAGAAAATTGCTATATAAGAAATGTACTTTGAGCCTTACTGTTTTAACTCTGTTTCAACTTTGTTTCAGAAAACAAGTCCCAGAGTGAAACTGGAGACCAAGTTCCCTTTTTTCCCACATAGGATTGAGGTAAGACCTGACATTGCCTCATCCAGGATACAGTTTAAGTGCTCTGAGACTTTCATTTCCTCTTCAAGCACATTCTACAGCACAATACATAGCTCAGTGTTCTACTGACTTTATTACAAAAGCATCTGAGGTTACTGCTCAAGTTCAGCACTCAGATAAGCCTGATGAAGTGACGAGTCAGTTGATAATGGGAAGAGTTATTGGCTGTACATCCTTGCTCGCTGCATCCACCTCCCGGCCTGCAGCTCATGTGATGTGGAGTTATGCCCACAGTTGCTGAGGACTCCAGATCAGTGGGACCATATCCACAGCACATTGCTGTAATGCCCTGTGGGCATAAGGCAGATACTGCTTTCTATGGTGGTCAGCACTTTTCCAGCCTGGCAGCATAATGTTTTTCTAGCATGAAACTGAAATGGTTATGTTGCATGCCTTAGGCTGCTGCATAAGTGCATGTAGAGGTGTTTTGAGGGTGCAAAACCTTCTGGGGTATGACTAAAGGATTATATATGGCAGACCTGATGTTGCCTTATCCAGACTGGCTTTTGACCAGAGAGAACTACCTCCAAAACTACACTTAAGTCTTACATAAGAGAGAATTAGTTTTCTATCTCAAGGGGAAAAAAAACAACAAAAACAAAAACCCAGCAACAAAGCCAACCAATCACAGAAAGCAAAAAACCACCGGACCAAAACAAAACAAACCCTAAATCTCAGCGCATTACATAATAATGGCCAGTCTTCGCCAGCGAAGATTTGGGAAAGGTAATTAACCCTTCGAGCCTGCGCAGTGGATTTTTTAGG
>NW_016690278.1:2396490-2472083 GCF_001604755.1 Lepidothrix coronata | reverse complement strand
CAGGACGTAGGTTTGTTTAGAGTGACCTTCTCTTAGATGGATTGCCTTACAGGGCTGACGAGCTCCATCTGCCCGGGGGGCTGGGAATCGAACCCAGGTTGCAGTGGTGAGAGTCCTGCACCCTAACCACTAGACCACCAGGGGCCATTACATAAAGTAATGCTTATTTAATAGAGATATCAAGGAATCAGGACAAGCAATGGGCTAGAGAGCTGCGTAATTCAGTGTGCATTTGTACCAGCAGAGAGTTATTCCAGATATCTGTATGGAAAGAGGAAACAAGGGAACAGTTACTGAATGAACAGAGTTTTCCAGGGAATGACTTGTAGACAGAAAAATATTGCAATCGTTCACACTAATATAAGCTGAAAGCAAGGGGAACCCAGCCTGCTGGCAATATGAGACACCCCCATCTCCATGTGGTGGAGAAGCAGAAGGACCACACCACGCACCACGGAAGATCAAGGAAACAGGGTTTTCCAGGGTTGTTCACAGGCAGAAGATAATACTGATCACTAGCATCTGATTATAGATGGCGTTAGGACAGCTTTGCCTATGGATCTCAAGGCAACTGAAGACCCACTGAGACACTTCTTGGCTCATTTCATCCTTCATGTGCAGGTTTGGACACCCAGCAGCCCCCATCTGTGCAATATATTACTATCTGTGGTGCAAGAACTGCACCTAGAATGTGCAGTCTATTCAAGGAGTTAGGTAGGTCACACCTTGCTTAAAGACTTTGAGGGCAGAGGAGACCCAGGATTTCTCCTTCTAATAAAAAAAAAAAACAAACACAGAGTAAAACCAAATGAACTTTTAAAATGGCATGTATAGAAATTATTAAAATTGCACGTTTTACCAAAATGACCCTCTCAAGTCAGACTCATCCCTGTGAAGAGTTCGAGCCAGGCTAAAAACTTGGATTTAGTTGTAAAAGAGTAAAGAGACCCAATTATAGTATGTCTTCAGAGGGAATGTATTTCATTTTTCAATTCAGTAACCATCATTCTCTCATGGATCCCTTGCAGAATGATCTATCTCTGACAAAAAAAGAATATTGATCTAATCTTACTGTTCTCAGTAATACCAATAAATAGAGTGATTAAAAATAATTACTTGTTTCTGACATTATATAATTGTCTCTTAATAGAACTGGTCAAATAATTTAATGGAATACTGTGGTGAAAGAATTAAAACAAAAAAAATCTGTCAGAATATATCAGCTTCTCTACTGTATTTCATTATTAAAAATCTCCAGTTATTTGTGGATAAATTCTTTATTGTCTCCAGATAATATTACTTTTATAAAGCCATATAGCTGTATTCAATATCAATTTTTAAGTTAGAGATAGAAAAGCAGTTTGAATATGCAGTACTTCTAAAACCGAAAAGAATGAGGCAGTGTTTGTATTGATCTGTGTCAAACAGAAGACAGCTGTTAAGATTTTGGCATGTGTTCAGACTGTGTGTTTGCTTTTCAGAGACAGACCAAGATCTCCATAGGTCGTAAGTTAAAGAATAAAAAGAATATTAATGACTAATAGGTAAAAGGCAAAGCTTAAAAGGAAAAAAATGTTCCTAACTAAGCTTTATCTCTATTTGTAGCATGTTTTCCTCATATGAATTCACTCTGCAAATCAAAAGAACCACTCCAATTCAGAACTTCACAAATATGCAAAATAATTCACGCAGGAATATTGATACTAAACCACCTTTATGGAAGATGCTGAATTTTGTGATGGTTGTGGTATTTTTTTTCCTAAGAAGGTGCAAAAATCTCATCAACCTACATTGTTGCTTCAGACGTTCTGCAGAGCAGTATGACAAAGTGCTCATGTGCTGAGTGTTTACAGATTTGAAGTTTGGGGTTGAGCATGGCATGAAGCTGTGCCAGGGTTGGTTTATGTTGGATGTTAGGGAAAGGTTCTTCACCCAGAGGGTGGTTGGGCACTGAACAGGCTCCCCAGGGAAGCAGTCACAGCACCAATCCTGCCAGAGTTCAAGAAGCGTTTGGACAATGCTCTCAGGCACAAGGTGTGACTCTTGGGGTTGTCATATGCAGGGCCAGGAGCTGGACTCGATGATCCTTGTACTCCAGCCCAGGAGATTCTAGATTACATGTGCCAATCCCTCCTCAGCGATGAGCGTGGAATCCTGTACCAAAATTACTGTAGACTTTCCTAGTGTCAGTATGGATTTCTAGCCATTTTCTTGTCACAGCTCATCATTATCACCCTGAAGCATTCTTTCTCTGGGTTTCACTACTGGTAGCACTATGAAATACTCGTTCTGTGCAAAGAAAGATACAAAATTTACACAGTGATGTGTACAGCAACATGCCTGCCTGGTGTGAGAGAGGAGGCCTTGAGAAGGGAGTAAACAGGATACAGAGTGGAGGGGTATGGGCATGGAATGATAAGAGCTCAGAGACAAAGGCTCGTTCTGAAGGTCCCAGCCCACCAATGACCTGTTAAAGAAACACAGACCTGGAGGTAGGCAAAACTCTTTGCAGGAGTAGCCAAGTGAAAAGAGGACAAGTATTCCATATACATGAAACAAGTAAACTCAGATTTAGTATGGAGTTGCAGACCAGTGAGGAAAGAGCAAGGTGTGAAAGCATTAGAGAAAACATGCGGGGCAAGAAGGAGAGAGATTAGGAGAGAGAAATCAGCACGGTAAAGGAATTTGAATGCTGATGATTTACTCTGTCAGTTCCCCTCCAGCTAAGTGGAAACCATCAGCACTAGGACCCAGAAGAGCAGCAGAAAACAAGTGTAACACCAGGAAAAAGGAAGGAAGCTAAAAACTGTGTGTTCAACATTTTAAGCTTTATTATTCTGGAGAATTCTGTCCTTATAGCATTCTTATTTTTCTTTTTGTATAGTAATAAGTACCCCTGGACTGATAATGATTTTTTAATTAGTTTATTAAGATTTCATTTATACTATTCATAAATCCTTATCTTTACATGTAAGGTGCATTTATATTTTTTTCACATAAGATTTTGAGCACAGTATGGCTTAGGTGTGGCTGCCTAACAGAATTTAACACATTCTGCCTGGAGTCATCTGTTGGTGACCTCAACTATGTGGCAAGGAAAAGCCATGTTGAGACTCCCTGTGCGCTCCCTGGAACTCCAAAAAAATCTTCTTAGATACAGGGAGCAGATCTTCAGTCTGTTGATGGCTGACAAATGCAACTCTGAATTGCCTGCTGTGACAACTCAGGAGGTAATTTTACACTGGCTCAAAATTACAGCAATAACCCCTCACATGATTCTGCCTGATTTCCACTATTATAGCTTTTTTCCTATAAAGCCTTAGGAAGGAAGACTTCCTGGAACACATAAGGTACAAATCAGAATCACAGAATCACAGAATATGCAGAGTTGGAAGGGACCCACACGGATCATCGAGTCCAGCCCTTAGCCCTGCACCAGACAACCCCAAGAGTCACACCATGTGCCTGAGGGTGTCATTCAAATGCTTCTTGAACTCTGCCAGGCTTGGTGCTGTGGCACTGCCCTGGGAAGCCTGTAAATACATATCTGTATACTTCTTTTTGGTACTGGCTCTATCTACCAGAGTTTCCTCAGTTCTCCATGGAGTTGCCAGTAAATTCTGGATTCTGTTTTCCAGGTACTACATGTTCATGCACAAATTTTTGAAGCACTGTGCAGAGATTTAGTGCTTTGATTTCCATTAAAATTAATGGTTGTTTTGTGGCTGAATCACTGCATGAGAAATACCCCCAAAAATGAAAATATGTCTGTGATCCTAAATATTCCATTTATTAATTTTTATAAAATGTATTTATACTCAGCTAGAAAAAAGACTGAGGGTCACTGTTTCTTTTATGGGTTATAAGTAGTACAGAGAGGCTTTTAATACTTGTGGTCTGTCTTAATGGCATCTGTTTCTGTGGAACATCTAAATAAAGTTAGTCTTTATGGTATTTCCAGTCTGACACTGATCAAAAACAACAACAAAACCATTTCTACGGAATTTGGGAAATAACTGCCTGCACAATTATATATATTCTTTGTATATAGGCCCATTAAAGAGGGCTTATACAGAGAGGCCTGTTAAAATAAACCCTCATGGTGCTAGCTGCTGCACAGAGTAACAACATAACCCCAATCCTGCTAAGAGGGGATGGGTTGGATAGCAAACACATGTGTGAGGAAAGGTAAGGCACTGGAGAGATGGAGCCTTCGGGAGCCTGAGTGATGGATCCATGGAGCCTTCAGGTTCCCAAGACATGCAGTTCCGTGCTCTGCATATTGACTTACCCTAGAGAGCCCTAAATCTTTTCTCCTCAAATACTGGAGGTGGATGAATAGCAAGAGCAAAGGAGAACTCCAGGAATGTATCTTCAGGGTCTAAGAAAAAGTAATTTTCAACACATTCACGGGTTTTTTTTTTCATCACTTCCCAGAAACATTCTCACAGTTAGATTTTCATAGTGTGAGTACTTGCAAAATCTATGATCCCCCTATTTACCACAATGGAAAATTAAAAGCTTGATGATACAAGTAGTCCAGACAGTTCTCACAGAATATTAGTGGGGTTAGTTCTGACAGACATGGATGAACTTACTTCAATGCTCTATACGTGTAGAAAATTAGAAATCTGTTATAATACCATAAACAGAAATCTGTGCTTGCCAAAAATCATTATTTCCACTCAGATGTAAGATCTGAGACACGTGTTCTTCTTGCTTAATTACAGAAGTTCGCTGTTAGAGAACAGAAAATGTGACTCCAACAAACATGTAAATATAACCCATTTGTGCAATTAAACTTTGGCATTCATGCTACCTGCCCCCCAAGTACTCAGGAGGCTGTGAATAAAACTCTGAGAGATGCAAATGACTTCTGAGGATTAACGACAGAAAACGTGGAGAAGCTGAGCTCACAAGCCTATTATTACAGAAGCAACACATCTGGACTGCCAAAAGCATCACGAGTTGTTCTCTGGTGCTCCCTCTGGTCGATGTCGGGAACTGTGACTTCAGGGAAAACACGTTTGTAACTGGAAGAGGGAGAATGATTGAAACTTACATGGAGTGAAGGGCAAAATGTGAAAGATAACGAAACTTCCAGAAGAGCCTAAGGTGTTACTTTCCTTTGGAATTAACGATCCCAACAGGAGGTGACATTCAAACCCACTGAAGCAGAACCTGCACCAGGACTAAACTTGACCGCACCCACATGTCTTTAATTTATGATTAATGAGCCATGATAGACATACATCATGTCAGTGGTGCTGACACTAATAGAGGAAGATTTTTTTTAGCAGAACTCCCTGAACAATGTTATGCCCATGGTAAGTGCTGCAGATATTACATTTAGATAAATGCAACTGGACATGAAGAGTGATTGGAATTTGCTTTAGGGGACTGACTCATTTATTCAGGAGAAGGAAATGATTATAATCTATTCTTTTTATTCAGTATTCACAGACATTCCAAGAATTATACGTGTGTGTTGGGCAAACCTATTCAGATGCTTGAGACTTGTGAAATAAGCCAAGCACATGATGGGGCAGAACAGAAGAAAAGCAAAGATCCACGGGAACCCGTTGCTCATGGGAACTCTGGAGTTTATGGTTAAGTGGCTCTTCTTCTGCCCACCTTGATATGTAGCTAGAAGTCCTGCCCCTGTTTTGGCATGCTTCTGTGCTGACAGCTGCAAAGGATTATACTGGAGAAAGGAAGGTTATATTGTGTGCAGTAATCCCAAAATGCATATATGGGAAATAGAAAAGTAGTAAGGGACTGCAGCAAGGGCCAAATCTTCCCTTATCTTTACTAGCAGCTTTTTGAGTTTGGAATAAATTCGCTTTGTGTTTGGAACAAAAAAGAGACTAACCACTCATCTCAGCATCAGGGATAAGAGATCATCAGCATAAGAGATGTCTGCACCGTTACTCCTGTTCCAGCCTCCTGATTCTCTACCACTGATTCAACTGCTTATTTGGTTTTAAAAAACAGCACCAATGACCAGATGTACCAATGCAGCTCAAGATGAAGGGCACGGAGGAGTCCTTCATAGCCATGTTGCAACAACATGCCACCACTGCCCACCCTTGGTTGACATTCAAAGCTTTATGACTCTTCACCTTCCACCATTCACCAGTTTGGAAAGGCACTTGGGGAAGCAGTCAGCTGTTTGGACAACTGGGTATTGTCTTTGCACCATATAAAGCAAAGGGGGTTTGGAATCCTGAAGGACAGTTTTTGGTTGAGGTGAAGGCAAGGATATAGGTCAAGTGACTGTGGGATGCCACATATGAGTCTAGCTGGAAAACCAGCTAGGTAAAACCACCACTGGAGACAGTGTGCCATGGTTGTTTGAATTCAACTCCTCTTTCCAGTGTGAGTTCAGAGTCTTTGAACTAAAGTTTAGCCTCAACCTCAAAATACTTAGGGCACAGTGCCTGTGACTGTTGCACTCTTGAACTTCTTGGAGAAAACAGCTTTTATTTCATAAAGGAGGATCAGGCAGCTGACTGCAGGGTGCCTTCAGTCTTCAGAATCACTCTGCCCAGCAAAGCAACTCAGCTTTCTCTAAACAGTTCTCTCCACAAATCCTGTTTAGATTCCAAAAGGCTATCTTTCTGGTTTGTTTGGAAAATCACACAGTGAGAAAAAAAACTTCAGAGGAAACAGCTGCTACCTTGATTTGGTAGGTCTCTGACTTTATCAGGATTGCTATTAGAAAATGCAGTCAGTAACTAGGGCTAAAATTTTGCCTGAGGTAAGATCAGGTTAACAGACATATTTAAAAGCCCCTCTGTTTCTACCTGGTGTGTTGCTACTGCAGAGGAGGCACTTCAAAATCCCTGGGGTGCTAAACCAGTTTTGGATTTCATTGTAGGTGGAGCCTCTAAGATGCTAACAGCCTTCACAAGCAAATGAAAATCTAGAAGCTGTTGTGCCAGTAAAGTCCTGTTGGTTCACCCACTGCAGAACTCCTTGAATGGTCCTATCACAATGTGCTGAAAGGGCCCTCGAGATGGGCACCATGAGATAATACTCTTAATACACTAGGGAGAACTACTGGAACACATTCTCCAGTGTAGCTCCATATGCAGGCTGGAGGACCACATGTGCCTCTGAGTGGAAGCCCAGAGTGTTCAGGAGACTGAAAAGGCTTACAGACTCTTAGGGAGATTTTCCGTAACACTGAAATAGCTTTTAAAATTTGGCTCTTCCATCCCTGGAAAATTCCTTTCATTTGCATCTAGCAGCTAGATTGTAGTTCCAAAACGATGCCAGTGTGTTTCAGAACCCAGCTGTCCCTTGCCCCCTCTAGCATACATTACCTTGCAATTCAGCTGCCTTTTGTGGCTGTTTAATGCTGAAAACAGAATTCTGCACTTCCCTAACTCTGTGACTCAAGGGAGGAAGATCTGGTTCTGCGGTGTGGCCTCTTCTAGCACTGGTAATAATGAAAGAGTTCTCCATTGGGGTTACTTGAGTTCAGAGACATGACACAAATGCAGCGTGCTGCTTTATCAGCCAGCAAAGTGCAGCTGCTTCTGGGCTGAAATGGAGGAAGTTTTTTAACAGCAGAGCACAGAGGACACCTGAGAACAGAAGATAGTTGGGTTAAGAAAGAGAAATAGCTTAAATATGCACAAGGGTAGTGTGTGCCTTGTGCAACAACAGCAAGCTAGCAGTAGCTATAGCCAGAACTAATAAAAGCTCAGTGGCAATCTCTTTAAAAGCAGCTAGCATTTGGAGGTTTTGCTAGGGAAGGATCAGGAAAGGCTAAGCCCATTCAGTAAAAGCAAGCACTCTCAGTCCAAATGAGAGCTCCCAGTCTTCTGGGAAGAACTTGGAAAGATAGAGATGTAAAATGCAAGGAGTGGTTCCAGCAGAGCAGACACTTGCACATTAGGTCAATGAGAAGCATTAAAGTACAGCTGCTTCTAGTGCAGCAGGCATGTGAAGGACAGGGAACTGGAGAATTCTTAGTGTGCAGTGATCCTTAATACAACCCACTTTGTGACTGTCTGACAGGACCTTCTGGTAAGAGCTGAAGATAATCTAACAGAGCAGCTGCAATTAACACACAAATACTTCAGGGAAAAGGTAGAGACTTGCTTCCCTGCCTTGTTTCCCGAGTAATGCTCAAGTGAGCAGGCATCTGGAAGAAACAAAGTCAGGGTAATAGAGACATTTTTCTTAACACTGCCCCTACTTCAGTTTGGTCACTTGCATTCCAGTCTCTTCCCCACCTAAAGTGTCGTGGTAGGTGTCCACACAGTTGCAGTGCTAGGAACATTGTACATTAAAAAAATAAAAATAATAAAAAGCAGATGCCAAGCAGGTACCTTTGAGAGATAATTAGTCAATAGGTATCATAATCCCTTTCTACATTGAATTCACTTGTAACATGATGATTGTCTCAGCAAGCATGGACTAGGGGTGGACTGAAGCATAAGCGCAGGTGCTTACCAGACTTCACCTATTTATATCAGTCAGACTCCATCTATTCACTACAAAACAATAGGATGACAGTTTTGCATCTCTCCAGAATGGAATTACCTATCTTTCTTGTTTCAAGGGATGTGTGTTAAATCTGAAAACTAACGATGGTGAATCTGCTCTGCTGAGGTGACCAGGGTGTGGTTTTGAAATCTGGCTCTCATTTTTTGAAACCATAGCCACCGCAAACTTGTCAGGACTTTGGAGACACAGCTCCCTAAACAAAGGAGAGCTGGAGTGAGAAAACAGCAGTAGAGGGGAAGGGTATAACTCTCCTAAGGTAAGAGTGTTGCTCAATTTCATCTGGTAGTTTAATGAGGAGAAATGTTTGAAGGTGGATGCTGCAATAGTAGTGTTGTTATATACAAAGTGTGAGAACTTAGCTCCTTCTCTCATGTTTTTATATGTACGAGAGATACTGATCCGCGAGAACTTAACCAAAGCACATGTAGCAGACCCATGACTCACCCCTCCTTTGCTACAGAATTAGTTCTGTGCCTGTCATGTGTCAGCCTGTTCTGTGAAACCACTTCCTTCATTTACTTTGTCTCGATGTCACGGCTTAATCACTTGCTGTTGAAACCAATCTGGGGTTACAGTAAGTCATTCACCTTATGTTTGAAAGCAGCCTGTATGCACAGAGCAAATTAGAGGCAAATTTTCAGCCTAGCATCCATATGACTTCATCAATAATAATGTGCTGTGTTGCAGAATACATTTACATTATGTAGGGCAGATTTGTTTAACAGCTCAGCACTAAGAACCTCCAGAGAAATGAGACTGACAGATTTCCCATTGCAGTTGAATCCCCACTGAGCAACAGACAGCTGCACAGTTGGAGGGATGTGGAAAAGCTGTACCCTTGCTTCCCATGATGCAGTGAGCAGAGTTCAACAGGGGATGAGGATCTAGGCCTAAAATCTAGCACTTTTAAGATGTCTGATGTGAACTGAAGCCTGAATTTCATTTCCATTTTGTGAGTCTCTTGCACACTTACCTTCCTTTCTCGTTGCTTTTTCAAATATTCTTCTGTGGCTGCCTGGCTCAGTTGTCAACACGGGGGACAGGCACGTGAGTGTAGATCACCCTTATAGTCAAGGGGCCTTTTAAGAGTCAAAAGAGAGAGAGGAGTCATAGCAGGAAGAGGTAAGTTTGACAGAAGGCAAAATCAGCAGCACAACACTTAAGCAGCTGCAGTGAGGTGTGATTCATCTCAAGGTCCTGAAAACAAAGCTCTGCTTTAACTAAAAGTACTTAATGGAGGGTCTGATTTTAACGGGAGAGATCAGGCCAGGCTTTCGGTGTGCGTCAGGGATAACAGATCCTAACAGTAAAGTCAGGCAGCAACTTTACTGATATCCAACTGGTAAAGTTCAATTCCTAATAACTGAGATTTTCAACAGTAACTTGGGCCAGATCAACTTGTCTCTCACTGGCCTCAGTAAACATTTAACCATGCATTTAGGAAGCAAAGCAAGGTGGACACTTGGAGAAGTGGCTGCCCAACTTTTTTTGTAAAACCAACACTGAATCAGCATCCTGAAATGAAATGCTAAAATGTCTGCCATTTACCACTTCTGACTGAATTTAACATGGCCTGTTCCAGTGTTAGGAAAATGCATTGTAAACACTTGAAGCCAGAACTTATTTTCAAATTGTACTGTGAGGAATCTAGTATTTCTGAAGGTGCTGTAAAACAGAAATGGTAAGCTTTTAGGAATGCCATTGTCCGACTGCCTGGACAAACATGAGGGGTTTTGAAATAATACATTCTTCTCTGCACACTTTGAAGGTTCATACCAACTTTATCTTTCCTTCTCTACTGAAATATACTTGCGGCCTCTCTGTGCTGTTTTCTGGGGCAGTTGTGTTTTGTTTCAGCATGTTCAGGTCGTGGGAGAGCAGTTTGTTCTCTGAGGTTAAATACTTTTAATACTATTTTAATATTATTTATGTTCCTTAGGACTGGGCCACGCAGTATCTGGAACAATTGTTTGTGAAGCATTTGTGGAGAATACCAGTAGACCTAGGAAAGAGTAAAGCCAAGTGTACAGGGAGCTTTCATTTTAGAAGAAACATGGCCATTTCAGTCTTGGAAAAAATGCAGACAATCTCTCTACACTTAAAACAGAAAACAGAAGAAATTTGCATTGATGTAACTGAAACACAGGTTTAGCAACCCATTGTATTGAGCAATGGTATGATGTTTCCTACGGTCACCACACCTACTCAGTTTAAGACAGTTAAATCAGGCAATAGTCTCACATTCAGTCAAATGCGCATTTTGAGGTGAAATCTGCCATAGGAGCTCTTCTACATTATGTTTACAAAAGGCAGAAGAGGTGATCTAGGAAGAACCCACCAAGGTTTTCACTCATATAGCTTTATGTACAGCTGTAAAGCACCTGCAGACTTTCTGGCACTGCAGGGTTTTTTGGTTGTAATTGCCTATCTCTCAGTATACTCAACCTCCAGAAATACTAAACACCAGTGCTCTTTGTGCTCTGTAAACTGTAGTAAAATTTGAAGCTTGCAATAGCTGCAGCACGTTATTCACAGTTTGTAGGAATTAAATTCCAGAGGAGGCAGAGGAGATGAACACAGACTGTGACATAGACTGTGCGGTGCTGCAAGCCTCTCTATTACAGCATCCGTGCCGTGCCATTCTTGACATTAAACACCCTCCTTCTAACGTTTTCCAGAACAAATGCCCCCCTACAGCGCTGCGCGAAAGAAGAAAGCAAGAAAGCTGGGGATTTATTGGCTTCCCCGTGGGACTCTAGGTTCCTCGTGCGGCTGTTTATAAAACAGGCAGCTTCCCAGCTGGAGCGCGCCGGTCCTGCCGCGGGCAGATGGAGCGTCGCACCGGTCACACCTCTGCTGGCTGGGTCACACCTCTGCTGGCTGGCCCTGCGGCGGCACAGCAGCTGGCCCGGGGCAACCCTCGGCCCAGGATGGTTTTCGGTCCTTAACCACAGTCCACCGGGAAGCTGCTTAGGACCATAAAGTCTAGCACCTGTGGATGCTGCTGATACACATAATCATATGTAAACACACTATACATGTATATGAGGGTTGATGACTCTTTTCACACGCTGGAAACTAACACTGCGGTCAGAGCCTGTCTGGCTCAGCAGCAGCGTGAATTACCCAAACCTCCTTAAAGGAGATCATAAACAACTAAAAAGTAAGTCTAAAGTGAAGCCATTTCTGTTCTTGTCTTCGTCACCTTCGAGAGGAAAATCTGTTACCACACCGATAATTTGTTAAAGCTACTGAACACAGCCTTGCTGTTGGCAAATAAGGGTCCACACGGAGTAACTCGTGCGGGAAAGGCGGCTGGTGCCAGACTCGGTGCGGTGCGCGGCCGCCCGGGGGCTGGGGCTGAGTTTGGGTTTGTTTTGAACGGCAGCAGCACATGCGACCAAAGCTCGACTTGTGTCTGTGTGGGACGTGGCAGCACCCAACAATCGTGCAGCCCGGACGAGAGAGCAGCTCTCCCGGGGAGCGGGGCGTCGGTAGGCAGTGGGTGGAAGCAGAGCAGCGCTTCCCTCTGCACCCCTCACCCCCCCCGCCAGCAGCTCGGGGACGGCTGGGGGCAGGAAAGGGAACGGGGAAGAGGGAGGCGGCCCCCCCTTCCTTCTCGCCAGCACACGCACATACCAACTTTTTTTCCCGGTGGACGAAGCTGATTTAAAAGTGATTTCCAACCTATTTTTAATTCTATAAAGTATGCATTTTAATTGAAATAGGTCGTTGCATGTCCTCTGCGTTTGCTGTGAGAGAAAAAGCAGAATAGTGTGTAATTAAAACTGGATTTTGATTGATGGAATGTCATGATGAGCTAAATGATACCATCAGGATGTCATTCTGAGCAATACGGACTGAGCAAAAATGGACAGAAGCAGGGGGCACTCGCTCCTTTCTGCCACGTTACCAGCACCCCCACGCCCTTGTCTGCCTATACTCTCCCCCAGTTCTGTCTATCCTCTCCCCCCCTCTCCCCGCGTTTCCTGCCCCCATCCCGGGCAGCCCCCCCGTGCCCGCGGCCCGGGCGGGGCGGGGGAAGCGCTTCCCGCGGCTGCGCGCGGCCCTTCCCGAGGGCGATGACTCCCAGTTACTCCTCACCTACTTGGCGGCGGCGCTGCCGGCGGGGTTACTGCCGGTCATCCCGCCCCGCTCCCGCTGCCCGCTCCCTCAGGCACACACCCCAGCGCTCCCGGGACCTCGGCCTTTTTCCCCCCTCCGGGAAGCGTCAGTGCCGGGAGGGCAGCGGGAGCCGCTGCGCGCTGTGTTTGTCAGCTCCCCCTCCCCTCCTCCCACCACCGCCGCCTCCTCCTGTTTCGCAGCCGAAGGGTTGTATGTGCTTTGCAGGGCTCTCGCACTGTGGATGCTCCAGAGCTTGCTCATCCCGAGCGCTGGCGAGGCCCGCGCGTGTTTTCGGCGCTCGCCCAGGGTGGCGGAGCGCGGGGTTACTGCCGGTCACAGCCCTCGGCGGGGAACGGGGGAAGGGGGGAGGGAAGTGGGTGTGTTTGTGTTGTGCCTCCGAACGTGTAAACCGTACTTCTGCCTTGCCTTTAAACGCCGCTGGCAAAATTGTAACGCGAGCCGGTCCTGCGCCACAATTACCTCGCGAGGTAATTTTCAGTAGTCCCAGCGGTGACGCTGCCTCTGAATGAGTCTTCTGTTGGGCACAAAGATTAGACCAGTACTGTATGGATTTTAGCATGAAAGGCTTACTTCTGCTGAGAATTTTGATCTTGGATCAACGTGTAAGTGCTCAAAAGAGACTTACAAAACGCCCAGGCCAACACGAAACCATTCTTTCTGAGCTGGAAGTCTTAAATGGAGAAAACAGTGTGTGTGTGGGGGGAAATCTGAGGTCTTTTCTAGCAGCAAACTGAAATCTTTGCTCGCTCTGTAAGAGCTGGGTATATCTACAGTGTTAAAACCACAGTGGTCAGGCATGCACAGCAATTTTTAAAAGAGCTAAAATAAGTATGTTGTAGATGTGACATGTGAATCCTGCAGCTGGGTTGAATTCTGTGCTTGGAGAGGCTTAAATACATACTCCCTCTGTGTAAAATTTACCCAGTCTCAGTTTGGTCTCTTGTATTAATTCCATAAATTTACTCTGTGGTCATCAGGAAAATCAGGTGAGGAGTTTGTTCCTCAGTGTTGTGTGTAGTTACAACGCCACTGTTCCTACATTTCAAGGACAATGCTGTAAAGAGTAGTAAAGATGACCCTAAGTGGCCTCTGAACTGAAGACTTGGATTATCCCTGGGGACTTCTAGCTCAGTTTCAGGAATGATTGTAGATATTTCTGACACTGTAATCACTTTTTTCTTTTTTGCTGTCTTAACAAAAGGGTAAGCTCTCAAAGCACTACACAAAAGTCCTCCTTTGGTTTAGAAGAGGCCAAAACGGAAAGAAATTTAACACACTAAAAATTTGTAATATGATACACGTCCACAGTTTTTGTATATGGCTCCATGAGAGGAATGTAAGTACAGCTGAACACTCATTAAACAGATACAAAAGAGATGAACAAATTTTTTTATTCTTTCATGAGCACAGATTGCTCCTATTTAGATACTTAAGCTGTGGCATACACTCACACAAACCATGACAGCAATGTAAAATTAGGCAATAAAAAATTTGGGAAGAATGTCTCCTTACTTTTAGAAGCAGCTTTGTGATTTGTTATAGAATTAAATGCTTCCATTGTTTTCCCTCCCCCTTGTGTTTTTGGGGGGTTTTTTTAATGTTTTTCACTGGAATCCCACCCATTGTCCCCTTACAGGTTTTCTTCTCTCCATTTCTAAAGCACTGATAGGCTTCTCTCTCTGTCTCTCCCTCCTAGTACTCTGTTGATACCAGGCTGCTAAATAAAGTTGTTTACTGGTCATCCCAATGCTGCAAAAAGGCACAAATAATTTGAGGGGGAAATATTTAGATTTGCTGTAGGAAATGGAGGGAGGTGGTAGGAAACTAACCATATTATCACTTTTACAGCCTTTGAAGTTATTTTCCCTTCCCCCTCCTGTTGCATTGCCCACAGCTGTTGATGTAGATTTTCCACCTGCATTTGTTTTCTTTCTCTTCAGGGATATTTAAGAGAAACTGCACAATTGCTGTTTACTAACTGCTGAACCGTCTGGGGGCCCATTCAGCATAAAAGTGAATCTTCAGACTTCCTCATGAATACAAAGTTTACCAAAGTAACTTTTTTTCATTTAACATTCCCTAGTGGGATGATGAGTGTATCTTATTTACAATTATTCACACGATTTTATTGTCTCATGAATTTTGTATTAGCTGTGGACTTCCCTGCACACCAGTGAAGAAACAGTTTTTATACTTTAAAAGAAGTGTTAGCATGCTTGGCAGGACAGAATTATGAGCTTAAATTGGTGTAGATAAAACAATCTTTTGAAGAGTAGCATAGCAGAGCTAGTATTGCAGTCCCTTCCAAAAGATCCTGCCTTTCCCATGGACTGTCTTCTGGATCTGTTCTTGTGAGTGCTTACATTTTTTATGCTTCTTTTCCATTCTGCCTTGTCATCTGTCCTTACTGTAGAAACCTTTGTCCCTCCTTGTGTCACTTCAACAGTGACTCAGAGTTGCAGCCAGAAATCTCAGACTGCAGCAGTGGAAAATGTTGTGCTTCAGGCAAGGGCAACTCCTAATCTGTCTCACAGTGATCATTTTTAAGAAGCAGATAGACACACAGCATTTTTCAAACAGCATTCCCGTCCTACTGTATTTTATGATGGTTTTACATTTCTAATTTGGACGGCTTAAACTGTAAGAGAGCTGTTCTTGAAAAGGATACTTTCTACCCCAGGGTAGAAAGCTCATGCACCTATGGTATTTCTGACAAGACTGGATGTGTCTCCTTCTCCTCAGCTTGGAAACTCAGCCAGTTGAGCTGGAATTCTATTGTAAACTGTATTGTCTTTAAAAATAGCACAGATTTCCAATTCAGTTTCCTTGCAAGTGTAATTGGAGCCCTTTTTAATGGAATATTCATTACCTGGCCTACAAAGGCAAGAACTCCAATTATATCTCATGTTGAAGTCCTGCACAGTAATCACAGCAGTTAGGATCCTTAAGTGTTCATTTTCACCTTCCCTCTTGGAATTAGGAATTTAGCATTAGGAACTAAGATGACACACTTCTATCCTAAATGTGGGAATTGTTTGGTCAGAGTTTTTTACCCATTAGCAGGAATATCCTGATTAGCCTCTTTAGGCCTAGATTAAGACTTCAGCCATGTAATTGTGATTTCATAAATAAATTCATAAATTTCTGAAATTATTTAATGAAATATATGAGGCTGGGTCTGGAAATAAAGAGACAATTTTTTATGAGGGGTTCACAGATTGCAAATGCAGTGCTTCAGGTATGTGAAAAATGCTAATATGCTGCAATAACTGTCTTCATATTTGGTGTTCATACAGTGCATGGAAGATGGAAGTCTTATCCAATACGAGAGTACAAACAATAAAACGTGTTGTGAGAATTATCATGTGTGATAAATGAAATGATAAATGCTTTTGCATCAGGCTGGAGGTAAAATGATAAAGCAAAATATCATGAAAAATCAAAAAGAGTATAAGTGGAAGTTAATTATGTTGTAACATAAGCTTTCCTCAGAAAAATGGAGTTCTCTGTTTCTTTGTTTTCAAATGGGCGTCCAACATGTGATTAAACTAAGTGGTGAACATTTCTCTGTATGTGCAAGAAATCTGAATATTTTTTGTCAGCTGAGCTCCCTTTAAATTTTCTTTAAATGTTCACTGTGTCTCACGGTGTACACCCAGATGCTGCAGACTGAGAGCCTGCAAACATACATGCATTGGCATTTGATTGAAAGAGCAGAGCTTTCAAACAATGTCTTTTAGTCATGCCCAGCTTCTGTTCGAGGAGGTTTGTCAGCACAATCATTAGCACTGCACAGGTCTGAAATAACAGTGAACTGCGGAAGCTTGGCTATGAAAGTGTTGTACCTCTTAAATAATTATTCTATTAATACTGTGCAGCTTTTCTTTTTCCATGCCAAAATGGTAACAAACACTGATGAGCACAATGAACAAGCTAAATTCTCTGGCACGAGCTGTTCCTTACAGCTTACAGATCTACGCTGTCTAAACAGCCTTGTGCTTTGAACAAAAGCCCTCCTATTGGAGAAGTAACTCCCTTTGACTTCAAAAACTGTGTTGAACTCAATAATCTCTTCCTGTTCTATGGCTGAGGAATTGAGAGGTTTAACACTGAAAGAAAACAAAACAAAACAAATCTCTGCAGCATAGCAATTTAAAAACATGTAGTTCGGTATCAAAAGAAATGGTGGAGATGAGCCCTGTACTTAGGGAAGCAAACACATTCATTTTTATTACAGTAAAAGCAAGATTGTTGCTTTACATCATATACTCGCTATTTAACTTTTCCTTCAGACCCTGTAACATGCACTGGGCACTATGTAAATAACAACTCTTTCTGTGGAAAAGAAGTGCTGTTCTCTTTTTATCTGTAGTTACCTGCTAGCAATAACTTCAAGCCTTTGCCTGGGTCTGAGACCTAGCTTTACAACCCTGGCAGATTGAGAAGACTAATTATTAAACAGACAATAAATGAAGCTATCTAGGACTTAGAAATGCTTGGGATATGAAGGCAGAGTGCTTGTCCCACAGAAGCAACGTTTGAATTTTTCAGATGTGTGGGTTTAATGTGTCCTCCTCCTTTTTCTATTCAGTTGTCAAGGAAGGGGGCTACACCTTTTTTTCTGCCTTTACCTTACTTCATTGTATGACATATAAATCTTAAATGTGGTGCTTGATATAGTTCAAATGCAGGATGTGGATCTTGTCTAGGAGAATTGTCTTATGTGCTGATGTCAGTGCCACTAAAAGAAAGGTGCAAATATAAATTTTTCCAGGCCTGATATTAATAATAACTGAGATATGAACCCCATGAAAATGGATGCAAGGAGTCGGTTTTTGGCTGCTGAACTGCACACACACTTGTGATCCTATTTGATAAACAATGCAGGGGTTCTCTCTTCATGAGTGATTTTTGGCATTCTTGTCTGAATTGGCCTCTAACATGCTAAGAAGTGTTGCAGTAAAGTACAGGAGCAGCCTTCACAGCTGTGTCCCCCCTTGGAGTCACCAGGAGCTCTGCAGAATGTAGGGCAAAATCCTTTTCCTGGAAAGAAAAAAGGGAAGAGTGTTGTGGAGATGTTTTGGTACCAGTATAACTTGTCTCAAACTGAACACGCCTGATGCTTTCTCTGCTGATTCCTCCACCTAAAGAGGGATATTGACTTCTGGCTGGGGATATGGGTAATAGCGGTTACAAAGGTTATCTGAATGATTCTTCACTGCCAGAAGGATTTATTTCTGTTTCAGTAGTAGCCATACACACTTTAAAAGAGAAATTCTGTCCAGTTTTATGTCCTAGGGACACTTGAATTAAGTGATGCCCAAACTTTTGGTGGCAGTTATGTTTTCCATGACATTTTTTGCTCCCTAGATACACCAAAGAAAAGCAATTAATTTGCTTTGCTTTGCATGTCTTTGCCCATTGTAGGAAGCACTCAACATGCTTCTGCTCATAAGCAAAATATCCCACACAAGAACAGCAGCATCTTCAACTTTGTCTGCTCTGGTGGAGCCTTTGCTGTGCTCTGAGTACTGTAGTGCACACATGAAATCCCTGGGAGAAGGAAAAAAGGACCTACAACTACAAACTCCCAATGGCACCTCCTCCACCTTCAAAAGCAATGGCCTTTTGCAAGGCTGAAAATTGTATGTGCAGATCCAGCAGAAGGGAGATAACGTCCTTTCATTTCTTTATGTAAGTTATTTGCAAGTTTCTCTTCACATTATTTTTAATAATTTCCCTTGTTTAGCCCGGGCAAAGTGTGGAGGGGTTTGTGAGTAGTAAGGGTGTAGGGGAGTGAGGGTCTTTGTAAAGGATAGACCTAAACCCCATCTTCTCTTACACAGTGTTGAGGGATCTGCACTATGCATGGGGCTCAACCTGTACATAGCTTTCCTGGAAGAAGAAATCAGATTATGTTCATTCTAATTTATGCCAGGCAAATTCCTCTGTCTTCTTGCATCTAAGTGCACATGCAAATCCCAGAATCACAGGGGCTCTGTATGAGACTCTTTAAGAATTTGTATTAGTCACAGTCTAGTGTTGACAAGCTGTATCCTTTATTGCTTACAGATCACTCAGAAAGGCAGCCCCATGTGCAACATGTTTATGAAATCTGAGTCTACACACTTGAAGCCGTCAGACCATTGTCCTCATGATTCCAAATCTCTATTTTAAAAAGCAATAATTGAGGCCCTTATATATATATAAAAATAGGATTAATGTAACTCAAAGTGTTTTTTATCTATTTCAAGTTGACCACCTCAGCAGCTTAGCTAGGATTGGAATGAGCCTCTTCACTTGGGGTGTCTACACAGTGACCAAAAAAGTGAAGTCAAAGTTCATGCTAATTTGGCATATCCATGTCTTAGTAATGTATGTGTTTCTCTGGGTAAGAATCTTCCCTGTAACCGATACAACCAGAAGAGGGATATGTTCAGACCATGCTGCCATGTCTTGAAATTATCCCCTTCCCACTGAGTATAGCTCTTATTCTGCAGTGTTGCTTCAGGAAGATTTAACTGCCTACCTTAGTCAGTGTTTAGGCAGAAAGGAGAGGATGTCAAATTGGACAGAGGGAGAGAGTAGGGGAGGAGAGGGGAGGAAGAGAGAGAGGAGAGCTAATGGGAACAGTTAAGCTGAAAATAGAAGAGCCAGACAGGTAAGAAGTGTTTGGTTGACAAAGAACTCCTGATAGGAGTTCTAGGAAAGAGAAAGATAGAAGGACAAAGGATTTTGCAGCACAGCATGGAAGAGGAAATGAAGCATCAGGAAAGCTTCTTTTGAAAAGGTAATAGTTCTGTTAACAACTGTCTGACTCACAGCAGAATCCACCTCAAGTGTGCCTGTTTGTGTGTGATTCAGCAAGAGCCTTTGCCCAGGCTGCTTAGGAGTTAACTTTCAAGCAGTTAACCTGCCATCTCTTTGGCAAGCCGCAGAGGCGTATCAAAAATGGATTGCTATTGGTAATAAACACACCTTTGCAGGAACGTTATGGTTTTCTTCTAGCTTTGTTCATCACTTTTTTTTTTTTTTAAAACGGCATATTTCAGTATGTTCAGCTTATTTGTCTTGACTAGGTCTCACAAGTCTGATCTACATTGAACTGTATAGTCTTCAGGGATTAAATCCCAAGCATATATTCTCTTAAAGCTTGAATGAAGAGTAGTTTATTTTGTACGTACTGAATATGCCCACAGAAGAATAGTCCTCAGCTGTAAATTAAATTTCTTCGTTACTAAGAAGTGGCTTCCTTTTGTAGATAAGCTCTAAGTCAGTTTGTGTTTAAACCAGCGATATAATGGTCTGTGAAGATGGAGGAATGTCTGCCAGTAATTAAGACATATTTGCAGCATGTCCCAGCAATTCAGCGATTTGCCGACTTGAAAAAGCAAACTTCCCGTGTAACTAAGCCAGGCTTTTGCAGTGGTCTGGAATGGTGTGATGGAGCTGAGGGCACTGGAGGTACACCCTTGTTTATCCTTTCACAGAGTCCGGCTCTGTGTGCTGCAATTAACTAGTGAGGGATGTTTGTGTAGGCTGGGAACAGGGACAAATGAAGTTCATTTTGTAGGGAAGAAGGCAGGAGGGGGAGGTCTGAACTAGCATAGACACTAAATCACTTTAGTTATTCTGTAAAGATAATTCACTCTGTCCACTTGTTGATATTTGCTTTTGTACTACATTTTTCCTCAGAATAAATATGGATTAGATGGTTTAGAAACCAGTCTTGTCAAAGAGAAAACAGATAAAACAGTGTGCTCCAAGTAGATTCTCACCCATGTATAATTTGAATAGTTGTAATAACACCAATGGATGAGGATTCATCCATTTATTTAAAGCTCTTTAAAGATGTAAGTGATTAATTAAGCTTGTGAAAATTTAAAAAGCACAAACTTTGCTATAAGAGACTCAGTTTTACCCATCATTGATGTCAGGCAGCCACAGACACGCAGGATTTGGATGCCATTTTTATGTGGCAGAAGGAAGCTTTTCACTTAGTTTGGTTTGACAGAAAAGTTTGTAAAGATTTTCCCTTTAATATGTGTATGTGAGGCCCAGGTTTTCTAACACAGATCCGTATAAATCTGTTGTAGTCTTGCAGCTGATGAAACTCCTACTTAGCAGAGTAACAGTTCTTGATCCATAAATGTATGAAAGGCTAATTGAAGTTTACCAGCAGTTTACCAAATTAACTTGAACTGGTTTTGTAGGAAAGATAAAGGCTGATTTTTTCGTATCCGTGAGTGGGGCTCCTCCTTTATTTTGTGTTTATGTACAACTGAGCACAACTCTGCTTTGGCTGTAGCTGGTCTCCCCCGATATCACAGAATCACTCTTCTGATCCAGAACAGCAGGGAGGAACTTGACTCAGAGGTGAGTGACAGTGATTTGTGGTAGTGCCAGAAGTGGGGTAGCATTGTGTGCTGCTCCACAGCCTCTCTCTCTTTCTGCACCATCATCTGGATGCAGTGTTGCATTCAGTTTCTGCTTCGTGGCCATACACAGATCCAAGTCAGCTGGTGCATCTTAAAGAAAGGAGAAAAGTCTGCCATCTGCTCTGCACCGCTGCTGCCAAAACCCTACAGGATGCTAACGGCAAAGGCAAAGCTTGGCTGCTGGCAGATTCCATCCGTCCAAGAGGTGCCAGGGAGCGCAAGGGAAAAAAAGATGCAAATGCAAAAACTGGCTGTCTGCAAATCAGTCCCAGGACAAAAAAAGGCTGGAAGAACCAGGTTTTGAGATTCTCAGGAAAGCAAAGGTAACATAAATGTATGTGAGATTTGCATGCAGTTGTGAGAACTCGGTGTGTGTAAGGGAACACATCGTTAAGTGCAATGTATATTACTATTGATATTTGAAGACACAGGCTAAAACTAGAACTTTATTGCTGTTTCTCACAAAACCAGCCTTGCTTTTTCTTCACCACAGTTTTCTTCAGCAAATGATTTAGGCATACAAGGCCACATGTTCTCAAATCTTGGACACAATGCCAGGAAATTGGTCAGTGAGGATGGTCTCTAAAATTGTAATCTAAGTGGCAAAGAGGTATGTTTAACTTCTACTACTTGCTATACCAAACAGGTGAATGCCATCTTTTTTTGTGCATGGTAGGTAAACTATCAAAAGAGCAAGAGCATCTATGTAGAGTGTGGGGTCATTCAAGCCTCCAGTTCCTGTTGGTGTGGGAGCCAGTAACTCCTGTACTGATGGAAAATTTTGACCTGAAATGCAGAGGCTTGCATAAAGCTCTGGTAGCAGCGACAGCATGCAGTAGATTTACTTCGACATTCCCAAGGTGGCAAATACTGTGCGAAAGGAGGAGGTGCCTCAAAACTCCTGACTGCTGGTCCTCCTCCAAGCACTTACAGCATAGTAGTTGGGTTTTTTTACATGTTTTTCTGTGAGAACAGGGCGTCCAGCCATGGCACTGTAGTTGGTTTGACACCTCCTCCACCTCCTCTGTGGCAGTCTGTGCAGCTCAGCGTGTTTGTGATATAGCAGTGTGCAGGTGTGTTTTATGTCATGCTCTCTTCCTTTGTAGGGATAGTAACATGGAAAAACAGGGTGGGAAGATCCCTTAAGAAGTATTTTTTTTTTCCCACCATGTTTTCCCAAATTAGGATCAACTAGAACTTTTCCTGACAGAATAGCTGGCCAGATTTTCTGAGAGTACAGGGTGAAAAATTGCCATGGGTTGACACAGTGAGGGAATGAAAGATCCATCAATGTAAAACATAACAGCATAAATCAAGATGGATTCCTGCATCTTATTGTGATTCTATGGTAGGTTGCAGTCCATTTTTCAGTATATAAGAAGGGTTATAATCCAGCTGTAGCCTTCAGGGACTCACCTGCACTGGGGCAAAAGTAGCTAAGATGCTCAATGCATAGAGGATGCTCAGTTCTCTTTGAAAAATCACCCAAAGAAACTCTGGTAAAAAAAAAGAACTTTTTTTTTTTTCCTCTGGAAGTGATTTGTTCTTATGTAGTCAGGGTCAGACTGCATCTACCAATCACTGCTGTTTCTATTTGTCCACATGCAACAAGTTAATGAAGAACAAGGTAATCAGACAGAACTGATAACAGACATTGGTAATTGTTCTCTGAAAGCTCTGATTTGTGGTTGACACAAAAAAAAAAAAAAGAAAAGTTTGTGCTGCTTAATGCATTTCCTGTTTGCTGTCTCATATTTGTTTCTAGCTCTTCTTAGCTTTTCTTTTTTTATTAAATCCCATTGAAAGTGGAAGCAAGGGCAATGGAAGGAAAGGACAAAGAAGGTGGAGACGGTGAAGTCCTTTTTATACTTGAGTTTAGGGTAAGAAATTTTTTTTTTTTTATTCTGTAGACAGCAGATATTTTTTTCGTTCTTTGCTCGAAAACCCGCCTTCCGTTTTTAAAGGCTGATTCTGGGGACAGAAAAACCTCAGTGAATTTCCCAGTTAGTTCTACAATCCAATAGCTCCATCCATGCAGTCTGAGAGTTCCCAGCTGTAATATCCTACAGCTCACATTGCTACATATGATCATATATACAGGAACCTGTTCAGGGCACAGTATTACCTTATTTACGTGCTTATATGTCTAAACTGTAATTGCACAGGGAGGAATATTGCATAAGCTTCCTGCTATCAGGGATTTATTTATCATGAATACTGGAGCATGTATAAACATTTATCATTAATATTATCAATCAATATCATTAATATCAATATAATTAATATTATCTTTAAAGCACACTCTAATCATTGTGCACAATGTTCAGAAGTAAAAGATGAAAGCAGTTGAGACATTGTGGCTCCAGAGCTGTCACTCTAGAGTGTCCCAAATTCTAGCAATTGTTAGTAGCTTCAAAAATACTCATCTGTGAGAAGTTCACAGAGCCATTCACTGGAAATGAAAACAACCTAGGAAAATGAAACCCGAATGTCCAAACTTAAACATTTCCAAAGCAGTCTTGAAGACCAAGAATGAAATTCTAAACCTGTACCTCTGAGTGTATTTTTTGAAGTGGCAGAAATTGGGACCAACGCTTCTCGCTTAACTGAGGACTAAAATCACTGGGCAGCATTTAAAATCCAGCCTTAATTTAATTTTCAGAGTCAGTGAACTGCTTTACCTTTATGCACTAAAGGGACTGCAGAACTTGCAAATGACCTGCACAGAATCTTTCTGTCCTGAGAGAAACATACTAAGCCCAATGAGTGGCAGGTTGAATCTGAAGAGGACTGAACTTCTCCAGCAGAAAATGTTTATGTATCATAAACATTTATTGTAAACGAGAACCCTTCTGTATGTTTACAGGAATTGATGTAGTTTCTTGTCTTATGGAGACCAAAATGTCATAATGGAATGGGGGAAAAAAAATGAATTAACCACATGGGCCTGGTTCAACGTGAAATATTCTCTATGAAGAAACTCTAGATCTGAAGCTGAGCTACTGAGGTAACACCCATTTAATCAGATCAACATGTGTTTAGAAGGAATAAAATCCTGCAGGAATGGATGAGACCCAAAGTCCAACTAATTTATTTGTAAGAGCGATCACAACCACATGTGTTACAATGTGTGTGAACACTGAAATTATATTAAAAGCTATATTAACTAGATATTAACTATCTAGTTAATATATTTATTAATATATATTAATATCTATAACTAATATATAGTTATATTAACTATAATATATTAACTATATTAACTCCTATCTCCCTAAGATTAGCACAACGTATGCTGTATGAAGCACTAAAAGCAGTAATGGAAAAAAATGTTTTTACAGAAATGAGATTTACAGGTTTCCTATATAGTTTTCTTGACCATAGCTTCTTATGAGGTAACACTGTTACTGGCACCTGGACTCCAAGAATTTGTCAAGGTAATATTTCATTGATTTTAACAAAGAAAGTGAAATATGCCAAAACCTAAAATGCATGTTTAGCTTTATATGATAGCATAGAAATAATTGTTTTGCATCTATCTGTATCCCCTGCATCCCCTCCTCTTAACATTATATACCCAGTTTTCTTGTGCCTTCCCTTTTTTTATATATCTTTTTTGAGAACAGTTTTGGGCTGACTGCTAGGAATCATTTTCACTGCAGATCTCTTCCTGGCAGGCTGCACTGATTCAGTAGCCGCCCCATCACCAAAGAGAAGTCCTGGAAATCGTGGTCAAAAAGGTTGTCCCTGATCATGTCTTCCATTAGCAAGATATGAAAGTCAACACTGATGAGCAGCTTAGGGAAAAAGCCTGGACAGAGATCACAGGATACAGCAATTGTAATAAAATTCTTTCCCGAATGTGCAATTAAAAAGTGGACAAGTCTTTACAGCTATCAAGAAAATCAAATAAGTATCTCATTGCCGTATAATTCTGATGGGGCTAATGCTGAAGACAATGCTTTCCTCAAGGAAAAGAAAATGTTTTAATGGCTACTTGGGAAAGGCCTGATCTAGTGGATCCTGACTTGGGGAAAAAAAATGACCAGAGTGGTTTTTCCCTTTTAAGGTAGTAGAGTCAGTAAAGCCAGCTAATTCCTGTACATTTATGTGTGATACTCTGATGCTTAAGAAATTGAGGAAACAGCTAACAGGAGAAATAAGAAGGCCCAGAATTATTACTTTTTGTGGAAGGCCTGTCTAGCATGTGCAGGAGCATGTGCAGCAGGATAGAATGCCTGTGTAGACGAGGACAGAGAAATGGAGGTTGGTTTTATTGTCCTTCTCCAAACAGGGGCAAGGTGGGAATACGCTGAAGTGGAAGCACCCAAGTGAGAAGAAGGTCTTCTAAGCTGGAAGGAAACAGAAAGAACCTCTTCCAAAGGAGAGGAAGGATCTGGACACTGAAGTCAGTGAGCTTTGATGCTGAACAAGCAAGAGACGGTATTTCACACTTGGGTATGTCATGTGGGGATGAAGAGGGAAACTGGCCAAAAATTATATGGGCATAGCTTAAGTACTGAAGCCTCTGTGGAAGTGCAAAGGTAGATTGTGAGTCCATTGAATCCCCAGAGAGATTGCTGATATCTTGACCAGTGGCTGCACAGACTCTGGCAACAACACTGGAGGCTGGTTAAAGGCAGCAATAGGATTAGTGTCTCCAACTACCTAATGAGATAACACAGCAATGGATGGGAGGGATGAAGGTGCATCAGGGAAGGTTAAACTCAACTTTGTCCTTTAGCTGCAGGTGCTGGGGAGATAATTAACAGACAGATAGATACAGACACAGAAAGATACCTGTTCTTCAGATTAACACAAAATGAGCAGAAGCAGGAACTGGTCCACCCTGAAGCCAAGAAGGGGACTGTGTCTGCAGAGCAAGCTGGCTACAGCCTAGATCCAGCCCCGGATGCCTGCAAGCAGCTAAAGAATGTGGAGGTCAAACTTGCTGCCTTGATAAAAGCGCTGGAAATATTAGAGAGTGAAGATACTTCAACAGGGCAAAATGTAACAGCTGGCAGAACTCAAAAGCTGACTAATTTTTTATGTAGAAGGACAGTGCAAAGAAAACCCCAAACTGAGAAACCAAGTGAGAGGAAAACAAGTTAGGCTTTACAAAGGAGACTGCAGTGACTCTGAGTGTGGAAATTTGGCTGGCTAAGCAGCTCTGGAAAGATTTGGTTTTGAATAGACATCCTTCAATCTGCAGTATGAATTTGTCTTGATGTCTGGGGGAACTAAGGATTTGAAGAGACATCTCTAATATTCACTTTCTTAAGGTGCTTCTCCAGCTACATAAAGAGAACAAAAGCAAAACTTGGTCTCAATCCTATCTCTGGAAAAGGCCACTCTTGGAAAAGGAATTGTAAAAGAGGTGTTTCTTTCCTCCTGGAAAGCAAGTCCTTGTATGACAGCATGGATGCAGAAAAGCTCACTAATGCAGAGTATCCATGAGCTCAGTAGAGGCCAGGATGGGAAAAGAGGAGGAAGTGGTTCTGACAACCACAACAAAAAGTGTGACTCTTTCTTTGAGGGCACTGTAGCTTAGCTGGACAAGAGCCTGTATCCTCCCTTCTCATAAAACTGGGCACAGGTTTCACAGAGAGGTTGCAGAGTCCTTCTCTGGAGGTATTCAGAAGTCATCTGTACACAATCCTGAATGACATGCTCTAGGACACCCTGCTTGAGCAAGGCAGGTTGGACTAGATGACCTCCAGTAGTCTCCCAAGTCGACCCATTCTACAGTTGTGTGAGATGCTGTCAGGAGAAGGAAGGACTGAGGCACTCTTCAAGCCCCATGCTGGAGGTTTCATGGATACAGTGTGAGCTGGGGGAAGCTGCTGGAGAGCCTAAAAGCACAGCTTTGCTTGTATGAAGGCCACAGCTCTCCACTGACTGCGTATTGCAGTGAGGCTGAGTAAATGAAGCCTTTCAGGGCCTGAGGATGGCTTGCTCTGAGTCTAACCTTTGAGAGGGGAGGTGAGGGACAGCATACTTTCCTCCATGGCCTCTGGTCATGCTGACCCTGAAGCAGGCAATAAACTTGTAGAGTAGTTCCGTCCTCTTTTTCCTTCTGGTTCACGGGCTGGTTTTGAACACTTGATGGTGCATTTCCTTCCCTTCTGCAGTGTCATTATCTAGTGAAGGAAAATCATCACTTCCTAAAACTTATCCCCTTGCCACTAAGATTTGCACTAAATGTTGTTGTCTGCACCTCTAAAACTGTGAGTTAAAGAAGTTTTGTTAATCAGGGACTGACTGTATTTACATTTAAATCTACAGCCAGCGTATGCAGTCTAAGTCCCAGGTGCACATCTCCACTGACTTAATGGAGCTACTCAAATATATGCTGTCTTTGTAAAAGGCTGAAGCTTTTGTATTGACAAGCCCATTGTAGAAGTCCTTATTCAGGCAAAAGTCACATTGAGTTTCCTGAGGACCGACTGAATAAGGACCTTAAACAGGCAATTTTTGATCTTTATTTAAAAAAAAAAAGTTTAAGAAACTAGAGTACTGCAACTGATGTGGTTGTGGTATTGGGTTGACCACAAGGAAAGTTTGGTAATTAACCATGTTGTGCCAAAGTTGTTGATAGAATTTCTTGTGAAAATAAGCTTAATTAGTAGCAGAAGGGTAATGGACTGTTCAGAAATAACAATTGAATCAGAGTATACATACTGCGAGTTATTCAGTTATTACCATTAGCAAAAATGGGGGGAAGAAGTGATTTTGCATCCCAATGATGGATTTTGTTATCTTTTAAAGATCCTGCGACTGGCAGTGTCTGTCATTTTCAAGCTGTGTAAAAATGTGCTGTTTGTTTTTCTGGCGCCTGATAAATTCCATTTGTACATTTTTTCATATATCCTCATCTAATTAAGATTGCATTTAAAACTTTGCAAAGCCAGCAGTTGGAAGCTCTAATAAACATTAAGAAGGTAGAAATATGTATAATAGCGATTTCTAATTCACAGTAACATATATGATTCGAACTGATGTAAGATCAGTCTAATTGAAGTAAAATAGATTAATAATAGTCAATGTTGCATCAAGTAATAATGCCTAGGGAATAACTGAAGTTGCAAATTGGAAGCGTGTGCTTTTAATTACCGATTGTCTAGTTCCACCAGCAGGTGAACATTATGTACATTTTGAAAAACCACAGCTCGTTGTTTAAAAAACATATTTGTAAATCCATCCAAGGAAAAAAAAAATTACTCCTAATTCAGTGCTGTTTCTTTTCAAATTAGGCAACTTACCTCATTAAATTTTCTACTTTGTGAAGTTGTTTTTATGGATGCATCTTAAAGAGGGGATTCCAAATGTTTTCTTTGTTCTAAATAGCGAATCTTGACAACGCTCTCAGGCACATGGTGTGATTCTTGGTGTGTCCTGCACAGGGACAGGAGTTGGAGTCGATGATCCTGATGGGTCCCTTCCAACTCAGCATATTCTGTGAGTCTATGATTTCAGCTTACATCTCAAGGGCTGAATTTGGTGAAGCTTACATCCTGGCTGGTCCGTGAAGGTTTGTCCATCAGTACCTGAAGTGAGGTTAGACAAAAGCAAATTGCATCCTTTTATTTGGCTTTCTTTGCATTTGATGAGGTTCTATGTGTCCTAAGCTTCATTTCTGTATTGCGATGAAGTTTTGCTTCCCTATCCCATGCATGGGGGGTGTTACTAGCATATGCATTTATCAAGGGAGATGAAGTGTAGAATTTTTGAAGCATAGCCTTTGTTCACATTGAATTTCAATATTCTGCATATCTACCCATGGCTTGCACAGAAACCTTGGCTCATCCAGGCCAGTCTATCCCTGTAAAAGTTGTCTGGCAATGCATACGTAATGCACACCAAAATATTTCTGCTGAAGTCCTGTTTTAGGCTAATTTTTAGAAGACAGACAATTGCACAGAGGAAGGTTGAAATGTTAAAAATACATTCATGCTGCATGCCGTTATAAAGAATACCTCTGGGGAATCTGAGAAAGGAAAAATTTCATGTAAAATTAAAATTGCTATCTTATATAAACTTCCAGTATTTTAACTGCCAATTCTATATATTTTCTTTGCGCTTCAAACTATAGGTTAGATCCATGGTTGGGAAGATCAGCTTATTTCAGGTAAAGTAGAGGAATTTTTACCACCTACGTATTTGGCTGCATGTATATTTTACATCCAAAAAATAGTAATTTTGTTAACAGTGAGCTTCACAGCACCCTGGTTTATATAGATAACTGCAGATGCAATTTTAATTATATTTAATGTTAAGTGTTTGTGAGAAATTACAAGAAATTACAAGAAGTTACAAGAAATTACAATTAGCTTGTAACCATGGTCTCTCTTCTTAAAACAACATCCATCATTTGGCAACTAACCCTCATGAGAGATGGCTTTTAAATCACTCTTCTTAAACACAAGATAAGATTAAGAAGTGCTACTCAGAACTGCTTAAATCGTGGCTTGCTTGCATCTGAGCTACAATATATTTATCCTTTATTTAAAGGACTTAGAAGTATCTTATTAATGACTGCAGCCAGTCTGAAGCCTGTGTTTATCTTGAAAGATGGAGATGATGAGCACAAACACTTCTGTCCCCAGCAGACACTTCAACAGGCCTGCAATGTTCTTTGATTGGAGGGCAGTAACTTCCCAGATCCACTTCTTCACATGATAAACACTTCAAAGCTTCCCCACTGCAGGGCACAGTGGAGGATGTATTCAAACCTGTTTGTTTTCAGGTGTAATAACTCTGCAACAGCAACTCTGTTACCTCTTTTTGTCTGTAAATAGAAGGATGGGAAGAAAAGTGCAGGTTGCAGTAAGCAGTGTGATGTAGTCACTTGTTCTCACTGGGCTGTAAACCAGGCTAGAGTGACTAACACTCCCATTTAAAGTAATATAAATTCAAGATAGGATGTTCAATGAGAGCTTGGGTTTCTGAAAAATAGTAACAATGCAATTATTTCTTACTAAAAACTAAGAGGCTCCTTCCTGGAAGACTTATGAAAGTTGTCACCATCCTCTGACTCAGATATTTCAAGTCAACAGAAAGTAAACCAAGACAGAACAGATGCTCGAAATACAGATTAATCTTTAATGTGTGTCCCAAGACAAAACAGTGAAGGGTCTTGAAGATATGGTTTTACAAGAATGATAAGTAATAGAAAAGGGGTGAGAAAAACTCTTGGAAAAGTAATTTTCTGAATGGAAGGATTGCTAATCTGCCCTTTCCTGCTCTCTGAACTTGGTCCAAACTAGGTCATCTATAGCTAAAAAGAGCTTGGATTTCCAGAGGAAATACCTCAACAGCTGACTGCAAAATGTGTATTAAACTGTGGCTTTCTTTATTGCTGAAACCTGCCATAGATATCTTTGGTTTATTCTAAGGTGTTTCTTGATGTGCTTGTCTAAGCCCATGGTCTTCTTGTGTCCTGATGCTAAGAACCATCAATCTTGCAGGGTTAACAATGCTGTGTTTTGCCTTTGTAGAAGTTACAAGTACAAAGAAACAACTTCCTCCTCACTTCCTCCTGTGAGAACACAGCGTGTTTTCCTATTTTCAGTTCCACCCCTTCATTCCACTACATAATGTCTTTTCCATGAACAGCAATTTACGTGTCCTCTGACCCCTCAGTATCTGTGCAGCTAACAGTCCATTTGCAGCTCTGTAGCTCTTCCCTTCCACCCAGCCTTGGACCTTAGTGTGGGCTGCTTGTTCATACTTGCAAAAGGCCATTGTAGCGAGGGAATGGGTTGAAGAGGAAGACTAGCCTTTGGAAAAGAAGAAGGAATCAGGCTTTATCTGAAAGTGCATGCCATGGGAACTGCTCATTGTGTGTGACTGGCAGACTTTTACTTCTGGGAACTGCAAGGGAGGAGGCCATGAACTCCTCTGTGAGGATTTCCCACCATCCTACAGGTATTTTAACAGAATAAACTAAATCAAATGCTCCATTTGCTTCTCATGACCAGCTGTATGTTAGCTGTCTTATTGGAAAATGTTGTTCATATGATTTAACAGCTGGCACCAACTTCCAGAATTTAAAAAACCCAGCCTTTTGATGATATTGCAAAAACTCACACTTTTCTTAGAGGAACCTAGGTTTAAATAGACACCAGCGGCAGGGCAATTTTCAGTTCTTCTGCGTTAACCTAGCTCTGTTTCCACTGAAATTAAATCACCAATTCTTTTTAAAATCCCATCCAGTATAAACTGCTCTCTTTCAAACTCCCTTTTATGTGAACCGAGCCATAACACTCTGCTTATTGTAAATTAAATGTGCTCTTTCTCCCTGAGTAACCATGCTGAAATTCTTTATTTTAGAATTTAAAATCGCAATCCAGTAAATGTTTGGAAATGTGTAAAGATGGAAAACTCTAGTATACGGTGAAGAACACACAGCTGCATTTATACATTAAAGCCCTAATTTTTATTTCAGCTTTACAGCCAAGTGAAGGTACAAAAGAGGCAATTGGCTGCAGTCAGTGATGTTATGTAGCAGCTACACTGGGGAGACCATGATCAGGATCAGGAGCCTTTTCATTTGTTCAGCCCTGAGCCCATCTGTGAGATGCTGACACACAGGGACTAAAGGAAGAAGCTGGGATCACTGACAAAATGGATGAGCCGGCTTTTTTCAGTGTAGAAGGGTCTGCATTATTAATTTGAATATTTATTGCTGTCTGTGATACTCCAGTGCATTATTTCAGATTACAATCAGTCTGAACTCTCTGCTTTCAGGTGTTTGTATTTCTGTGCCACTCAAAGAATACCATGGTGGCAGTCTGAGCATGGAAATAAAAGCCAGGAAACTCGAAGATACGGTTCCCTCAGTAACCATGTATCATCCAGATGGCTCATAATAAGGCAAAGCATTAACAATATGAACGATAACATCAACCCCTTCACTGCAGAAGAGCAATGGCAGTGCATTATGTCTGTACAGTGAACCATAATTTAGAGTTGCCTGTCTTTTGTGCATTATTTCTTTTCAGTCACAGAACATTTTATGCACTGAAAATGCACTGCTACACTTTCACAGACTGCACTGCATGATTTTACAGCATTCCTGCCATGTAACAAGCAAAAAATTTGGAAGGGTGATGTTTCTAGGGGAGGGCCCCATTTGGGAGGACACCTTCAGCCGCCAGACACAGGCCATTTTTCCAATAGATAAAACACATTATCATTTATGGATTTTGTATCTGGAGAAAGTCAGGTTGGTCACTGTGAACTGTTAAAAATAAATTAAGATTTGTTTTTATTAAAGTTTGTGATTAGTTGTCAGTTTCTCCAGGAACTGACACAACTAAATCCAGCATTATTTCTGGGTACGTGTCCAAGTGCTGGCTTTCACATTTCCTTGCCTTTCCATTGCCGTGACAGGGAGGACAGCACATCTGGTCCTGTTGAATCTGTTCATTATTGACTGGCTCCTTTCAGGCCAACACTCTTGGTGCACTCAGTGTGCCCTGTAGCTGTACAGCGGAGGATGTATCTGTGCTCAGCTTGTGCCGACTCAGCCCTGAGGGTGCGGGGAGCAGTGCGGGCCTGGCGCCCGTGGGCGGCCGGAGCACAGTGACCTCGCTGGTAACTCCGTGACCGGGTTTCTGCTCTTTCTTTTTACGGTTCTCAGGAAGAGTCGGCCGAGGGGTACGTGCAGGAGCCAGATGCGAAGGGCTGGGATGCTTCTCACGCACCTGGGACGGCGGAGTTTCACTAAAAGCAGCGAGTGCAGCTATACCACGGACATCTGGCTCGCCGTGCGAGGACGGAGCGGACATAGCCGGCCCCGAAGTTTGTTTTTGGCTGCACGGTGCACGCCCACATGCAAATCGCCGCGTCCCCGCCCCCTCCAACAGCAGCCGCAGAGCAGGGAAAATAAAATAAAATAAAAAAAAAAAAGGCGTGGGGGGGGGTGGGGAGGGGGACAGGAGAGGGGGAAAAGAAGGACAAAGAAGAAGGGGAAGAGCAGACAGAAAAGGCGAAAAGGAAAGAAGACCTCAGAGGGTGGGGAAAAGCAAGGCTCCTGGGCGGCCCCGAGCAGGGAAGGGGCGGGCGGCGCGCCGAGGAGGGGAGAGCGGCCGCCCTATAAGAGGCACTGCGGGGCGGGGGTGCCTGGCAGCGGCGGCGGGGCCGGAGCGGGGTCGGGAGCGGGGCCGGAGGGGTGCGCGGAGGAGGAGGCGGCGGCGGCTCCCTCGGGACCGACGGCGGCTGCCGGCCGGGGAGGTAGGAGGTGGTGGAGCCTTGCGGGACGGGGGGGACGCGTCGCGGGCGGCTGACGGGGAGGCTTCCCGCTTGTCCCCGCTCCGCCCGGAGCAAGCGGCACAAAGCGAGAGAGAAAAAAACCCAACGAGTAGGATGGTTGGGGTGGGTTTTTTTATTGTTTTGGTTTGGGGGGGAGGGGGTATATTGTTTTGAGTTTTTTTTTTTTTTTTGTCTTCCGACGTGGTGGCACTCGCTGTGCCCAGCGTGTCGGGAGCGCGGCTCGGAGGATGGTTTTTCCGCGTAGCGGCGGATCTGAAAGGGGCTGATAGTGCATGTGTGCGAGTTGTGTGTGCCTTTTTTTTTCCCCTTTCTTTCCTTTTTTTTTTTTTTTTTTTTTTTTTAATATTTACATTATTTTAGCTTATCCTGAGCCAGGCGACTCTGACTTGGCAGCACTCCCTCACCTTACTGCCGCCTCTCCCTGCCCCGGTGGGCTCTAGAAGATAACGGGAGGGTTTTCATTCCCTTCACCCCTACGTGAATCCTATAAAGTCGCGGGGGTGGGATAAGGGGATGGCCGTGGGATGAGGGGGCGTGTAAAAATAAAAAAAAATATCTATTTGGTCGCTTTTACGATGGGCAGGAGGCTCAGTTGCATGCAACAAATCATGCTGCTGCGTGCCAGACTGTTGTGAAGTCTGGACTGCTACACTGCAATCTATTATCAGGCTGTTGTTACAAAAGACTGGAGCTGCACGGCAGCCCAGATGCTTAAAACGTGCCTGGAAAGATACTCTGATTCTAAATTCAAAGTTCATATTAAACGTCATTTTTGCTTGTTTTTAACCAGGGGTGCCCCATCTCCCCCAGCTGCTGACCTTGGATATTTTAAAGGTTGTACAAATAACATATTTGAAGGATATGGATTAACACATGAAAATTTATTTTGGAGGTGCTTTTGGAAATGAGTTGGTGCTTGTACTGCAGAAAACAGCAGTGTCTTGGGGATGTTCCATTGACAACAGATGGTCAAGCCTGCTGTCGAAAGGCTATTGTAATTGAGCAGTCTTGCTCAGTTTTGAAAGGGGGTCATGGTAGTAAACATTCTGTGCAAATGCTTTTTGTTCTTCGCCCTTGTGGCACAGCTTGCCTCCCTAACAAGTGGGAATGACAGTGTGTGCTCAGACTTTCCCGTAACACAAATCAGTGTGTGATGCCCCAGCTGGCCATTAAGCTAAATGAGTAGTACCTGGGACCCTGCGGTGTCTTACTGATGTAATAGATAAAAATAGTGTTGGTGGGTCTTCACAGTTCATTGTGCAAATTTAAAGTTCAGTTTATGTAAGAGTTGTGTGATAGAGTCTGTATCTGGTATGGTCTGGACAAGTAAGGAGTTTGATGCCTTCACTCATGACATGGAGCACCTTGTTTCCCATGTAATCATAATTTGGTAGGGCTGATTATGGTAAAAATTAAAGTCAGCTCTTAACAAAATAAGTGTGGGTCACATGAAACACAAGTGTTGCATGATAGAATTTAAGTTGAAACTGAAGTTGAAAATACTTAGCATTAAATAATAAAGTTTGATTGTTTTTGTTTTTTTTTTTTTTTTAATGCTCACTTTAGGTGTTCTGAGGTGTTACCAGCTGGCCTCTGGACTGCAAGAGATGACAACTTGCTGTAATTTGGGGTTAGAATGGGATAATTCAACAGCTAGCCCAAACTATTCACAATAACTGTCCCCTGACAAGTTGCTGCAGAAGGACACATAGCTGTGTGATAGGTGAAATAAACACCTTGGGTGCAGCTATATATAAGGTTCTGGCATTTCCAGGAGTCATGGTAGTCTTTTGGATGTTTGTTCAAAATTTCTTCTGAATAGAGCTGCTTATCAGTGCAAGCAGGTACATCAAATGTTTCTTAATGGTCTCTTCATTGAGGCACATTTATAAATCAGTTTGCCACAGGCAACAGCTGGCAAACCTTTTTTGTACTGCTAAATATTTTTCAAACCCAAGTCTCATTCAGTGGTCTGATCAGAGGCTTGATCTGGCACCAAATTCAGCATGTACCATCATGGTGTATATAAAGAGTAGCTCCTGGTCAAATGCTGAACTACAGAAGATGGAACACCACGAGCTTAAAAAAGGGTCAGTGAACTTATTTTGGCCTTTGTTCCTGGAGTGGCCTTTTTTCTAGCATTCCTTAGGCTAAACTCCCTGGCTGTGTGCGGGTAGACCAGGCTTCTGTGATTCAGGAATAAGCCTTAGTGGCTTTGGGAAAGCGAGGGCAGGTCTTCTATGCAGGATCTGGGTTGGAGCATTCTCACCTGTTAATCAAGTGTATTACATTTCAGAAAGCAAGTCCTCCCTTGCCTTCACCTCTGCAAGCCTGGTATCTCACCAACGAGTTCACCTGGCAGAATTAGACCCACAAAGACAGAGCAGGAGGAGGATTGGTACTAACTCATCCATCTGTGGCTAAATATGATCGGCTCTGCTAGTGTTGATTATGTGTATTGCACCATGCAGGCACAGTATTTCCTAGGGTGTGGTTTCTTCAGAACTTTAATCCAGAGTAATTGAAGGTTACCAGTGAACTAGTACTGGACCTGCTTTATTTTCCCTGGTCTGCTTGCTCTTTTTTTCTCTCCCCGTCTATTTCATCCTTTGTGCTGGCACTGGAGTTCACCAGCCCAGGGTGAGTAATTGAGAACAAACTCTTCTTTTTGTTTGGTGATTTTTTTTTTTTTTTTCCACCCCAGCATCCTGTGCTCAACATCTTCTCATGGCTTTGTGAGCACTGGTGCCTGCACAAAGATGATGACAGAAGGGGAGCAGAAAGGGAACCAGACTACCACTTTGTTTAAGAAACCCTGAAGCAAGCACCCATGATGTTTATATAGATCTTCTAGGCTGGGCAACACACCAAATCTTGGAATGAGTCCAGAGGCCATGGCTGACTAAACACCAGCATGTTTTGATTAGGCTGGTTATTCCTGATGATTCCTGTGAGAGGGGCTAGAGTAAGAACCTAATGTTTAGTAAAATACATTTCATACATAAAATATATTTTTCTTGATCATCTGAGGCTGCTAGGGACTCTGCCCACTTTCTCCATGTCTGATGTGTTAGAAATTCACTCTCTCTGTGATTATCTCATATTTATGCCAGCTGAGGATTTTAATTATGAATAGTTGAAAGTGTTTTGTGTAATTGATGAGCATGCACGTCTGCAGTTACTTGTATTATGAGTATAGGTAAAAAATACTGTGGTCAGACTCTGCTTGTAGTGTTCAAAAGATGATCACCACGAAAAAAAAGTTTCACATTCTGAATCTGCATGTTTTGCTTCTGTTGCTTGTACAAAAATCATACAGATCCACTCAGAAGAACTACCATGACTAAAACTACTGAATGGACTACCTGGCATACACTGTTTTCTCTTTTTAAAATTGGTGGCAGCAAAGCTAGTCCTGTCTTTTTTAGCATTTGTAGTTGGGAGGAAAAGCATGTGAGCTCGACTCAGACTGAGAGCAAGACAGAGTAGGATGGAAAACTGTAGGATGCAGCCTTCCTGACACAGCAGGCTAACATGGTAGAAAAAATGGGAGCATTCAGGTCTTTATTCATTGGGTTATTAGCAAAAAAGCTTAATCATAGATAATAAAGATGCCTGTTGGTTTGAATGGCATAAATATTCACATACAAGCTGACCTTTTTCCTCTTCTGTTATTTTCTGGGGGAGTGTTGCCTAGCAGAGCTCTGTCTTATTCAGTGAGATTGGTTTGTCTTATGCTGACTTTGTTAGAGAACAATTGGAGTTAGACAGAAAAAGGAGAGCAAAAGAGCCTTTACAAGACTGTTCTGGTTTGGGCTAGATAGCAAGGTTATTCTCTGTGAAAGAACAAAGTCCAAGCCTTTGACCGCGCAGTTCAGAGATAATTCTGGGGATCTGGTTTCCTTTGTAGCAAATTTAGCCAGGGCTGTGTGGAGGATAGAGGTGGCCAAGACCTGTTACCACTCTGCTTGCTTGACTCTCTGAAACACTTTGCAGTTTTCCTCGCCCGTTTCCAAGTGGAATGGTTGTTCCTGGGAGCAAGCAAGCAAACCGTGCAACAGATATTTATTAGCGCAGTAGTTTGTTGTTAGCTTAGTAAAATTCAAAATTAAGCCATGTGGAAGGTCTCAGAGCAGCAGTTTTGGTGGTGTAGGTGACAAGAGCAGGGCTGGGGACCGGGAGAACCTGGATCTCAGCGCCTGTACTCATCTTTTAATGACTTGATGCATTTCCTCTTATCTGCTTTCAGCATTATTATAATAATGACATGACCAAAGTTTATACTCTCTATGGTAGAAGTGAAAGCATGTTTGTTTTTTTGTTTTTTTTTTCTCACCAGCAGCAGGTAACACTTCTCAAAGACTATGGGCCGTGTTGCTAATGTCAGCAACCTGGGTTTAAATCCAAGGTTTTCAGAGGTATGACTGCTTTTACAGGTGGATTTTTTGTGCCTTAAAAAGAAACAAGCAAGTTATCATAAGTGTTCTTTTTGGCTGAGAGCTGTATTTATGAGGAATATATTGATATTTTGGGGATCTATTGGTGGGTTTTTTTTCTCTTCCCCTTATCTTAATTATGCTCCCATAACAAGAATTTGGCTATGACTAGACAGTAAAAGCAGAGTATGGACCAAATCTGGATGGATTAAAAAAACTCCAGACTCTCCTCATCCAAACAATAAAGCAGCACTGACTTTTTCTGAGTACAGATGCATGGACATTTCATTCTGGTTCAGTACAGGAGTCAAAAGTCAAAACCTACTCCTCCCCTGAATGCAGCGTTCCTATTTAATAAACTAAATTGATCCCTCAATTGTATTTTTGTTCTACCAAAGGTGCTTTTAATCTAATTTATTTGTTTTAAAGTATTTTAGATATTTAATTATTCTTTACCTTATTAAATCAGAGTAGCAATTCTTACTGCGTTGTTTCCCAGCTCTCTCGAACTTGTATTTAAATATTCATTGTAAACTAAGCAAAAGGAGTTTTTCCTGCTGTCTTTGGAGAGATCTGGACTTGCTTCCTTCTTCTAGCAAACTGATACCATCACCTGTAACACCCTCTGTTTTCAGGCTTTTTCAGATGTTATTTTTCCCAGTACTTTTTTCATTCTCCTGATTGCCAGGTCTCCCTGTTCTTGTGGCATAGTCTTAATATTCCACATCACTATATGTATCCTCCCAGTTGTGTTTATATATAAACCCAGACACAGTTGCAAAACTGGGTTGTCTGACGGAGCGTGCTTTGGTTCCAGTGGAACTTTCCCAGCACAGTTAAGGATATTTAAACTCAACATAAAAAATATGTTTTGAATCCTATATCCATTTAAAAACTTGCAAAGCTTCTTTTTGCTCACCTAGCTCTCCTGCAAGGTTATTGCTTTTCCCTTTAGCATTTCATGCTACTTCTGCACTTGCCTGAAGTGTTTTCTGTTCCAAGCCATTTGGCTGAAATTTAGTCGAACACCTCTGTGCTTGGTCCGTTGAACCTTTTGGAGAAAACTGATGGAACTCTGTCCTCAATCTTTCTGCGTCTTGAAACGTACCTTAGGACACGAACAAATTCTGTCATCCTTCTTTCCTGGATATGTGTGTGCATGATGTTAAATTAGGCGTGCACTAGCCTGCTTTGTGTGCCTGCTAAGTGCCATGCTGGCCCTGGGGACTGAAGCTCCAGCAGCGGGGTATGGGCTGTACGGCTGGAGCTGGAGAATAGAAAGTGTGTGGAACAGCTGTTTGCTCTGTGGATCAGGCAAAACGGGAAGATTGGCACACACTTCCTGGCAGTGTGCCCAGCTAACTGCGCTGTGCCACACCTGACACAGCAGGTATTCAGGCTGCCTTATCATGTGCCCGCTATTTTCATATTCTTCTATGAATAACTTTAGAGATAAGTGGTTATTAAAGTCTGCATGGGTTGCTGAGATTGATCAGAAATTCGTTCCTTGTCATAGCTGACACTCACTGCTTTTGAAAGTACTTGGACATCTCTTTATCACTTCAATGAATTACCAGCTTCTGTATCAGCACTGTTGGATGGTAGCCATGTGGGAGACCAGGTCCTGTTGTGGCCCTATCTGTTGTAGGCTTTGTAGACTCAAACTCTGCTCAAGCTGACAGTGGCTGCTAAATACTGACTTTGCCAGTTTATTGCTTTCTTTTGTCAGTGTCATTTCCTTGCATTGTGCTAGAGGCTTTTTCTTGGCTGCTGTTTTTCTGCATCGTGCAGGGTTATTTTCGTTTCATTTGCTGTTACTTAAAGCTGGGGCACAGATATCAGTGCAGCTGTGTAGATATCCAGCTTAACAGACAGCTTATTCTTTATGCTTATGGATCTCAAGGGCACCACTGGGATGTTTATGACATTATAGGCCATGTTGTTTTCTGCTGCACTGGTTTTTGGCATGATGTTCCCAAATAGCAAAGATGGAAAGGAAAATAACGGTACGACTTCTTTTGATGTTACGGGACAGGCATGCATCTCAAACTGCAGCCTAATCTTGTACTGGACACAGTTTGTGTCCTCCTCTTCTCCTGAGATGAAGGAACAAGTTACAAACACAAGATGCAGGAGAAGACACTCCTTTCCAAAACAATCCTAAAGAATGTGATGGGAAAGGCTTGATATCTTTGCTCAGTAGAAGATAGAAGTGATGCTCCAGTGACTCTGCAGTAGGATGGTGGAGCACCTGTCAGCATTGCACTTTGTTAAACCAGATCTGTGGCTGATTAGTGTAAATGACTCAGTGACCAGGAAGGGGTGTGGAAGGGGTGGTGGTCAAAAGTGTTTCTGTCCTAACGGCATCCGAGCTTGTGGATTTCTTTTGGGAAAAGCTGCTTTCTTGGGGAAGCTGTGCCTTCCTTTTCCCCTTTGAGGTTGCTGCCAAGCAGAAAAGTACCTTTTGCAATGTGAAATTCTTTACCCTTTCTCCTAGTTGCAGATGTAATGTCCTTAAACAGGATGTGCCAACAGCTGGAAAAAGTGACTGAGGCTGTGTAACACAGCTTTTTGCAGAGTGTGTACTGACAATACTATACTTGCTCAGAGATCAAAGCTTAATGGCGTGAATTGTGCTCAGATGTCGCAATTATTATTTTAGCAGGATGTTCTGTTATTTCTAAAGCCCACTAGAAAAGAGCCATTCTTTGAGAGCCCAGGAAAAAAAAAATCATCTGTTAATATGGACTATGGATTTTTGGACATTGGCCGTGATAAAGTAAATCACATTTTGTGTTTGTTTTTGCCAAGGAATGGACTAGATTTTTGCCTTTTTATTTTTTTTTTTTTCCTCCCGTGGGGAAAGTAGAGGACATTCAGTGTAATGTTTAAAGTTGAAATGCTTCACGTATTTCACAACCTTCCAATTTTTTTAGCTATTCGAAGCTATTTTTTTTTTTTTTTGTAAAATAGATGACTGGTTTTCATCTTGCGTCTTATACTTGACACTTAAGCAATTCCTCTTGCCTAAGTGCATGCCACGTTCCCTTGCATGTGCACTCCTTTAGGTCAGTCCAGCTGTGGTGCATGCAAACTAGACACCTTCCATTGCATTGGAGCTGTGCTTGTTTTCATCAATGAGCCTTTTAAGCGTGCTAGAAGTAGTGAGAACCAGCTGTTTTGGTGATTCTGGGAAGCTGAGCTGTGACAGGTTCTTCAGAATGACTTGGCATGTTGTGTCAAAAGGAAACGTTATAAAACAGCAGCCATTTTTGAAAATATGTATCCGTGTAAATGTGTAAGGAGGCACTGAGGACTCTGGAAAATGTAGTCAGGCTTGTATTTATGGAGTACTTTAACTGGTGCTGACTCTGGAGGGAATTGTCCCATATGGCTTGTTTCTGATTGGTAAGGGTAGGCCCACCAGCGTCCCAGAAATACATCTTGGGAGTTTGGCTTTGACAGGAGAGGCAGGTTAAGTACTCTGAAGAGTTTAGGGCCAGGAATGTCAGCACTTGTGTTAAATCTAGGCGAGGTCTTTCAAAATTATCATCTGCTCATGTGTTCATAGTGGAGCATTCAAAAGGGCTCAGCACACAAAAAACTGACTTGTGAAAAATCAGTTTTCTCAGTTCTCATGCCAAGGCTAAATACCTTTAGAAACCACTTGCCATTTTGCCTGAAGAGTTGGGAAGTCAGGTTCCTGCTCCTAACGTGACATTATGTTAAGCCCAAGTCTTGTCTGAGCGAGATCCAAGCTCACTTCAATGTGTAGTACCTCGTGCAGCAAGCGGAACCCAATATGGGGCTTGGGTTTTGTCACTAGTTGCTTTAGTAACAGCAGTTCAAGCAGGTTGTGAATAAGTATTTTAATGTCAGCCTGTTGCTAAAATTGTTTCATTTCCACTGATTGCCTCCAATTTTCTGTGAGGTTGGAGCCCCCTTAAATAATGAAGTAATTTACTTAGTGTTTTATAGCTGTGTGCGTGCTGCCTTAAGGATCCTGTGGATGAGTGGGAGGCTCTGTGTCTTGGACCAAAGGTGGCAGGTCGCTGGAGGTGTTCCATGAGACTCTTCCATCAGCTTCCTGATATTTTGGCTTTATTCTTTAAATCGTGGTTTTACAAAATTTGACAGGCTCCTCAAGGAGGGAAAATGAGTTCAACTGGTTGTGAATTATCACAAAGATGGATCCTTAAAATTGTGCCTGTCATACAAATCACTGTTATTTAGAGGGTTGATGTGGATGGCCATGTTGAAAGCAATATATTAGTTGCCTTCAGTATTGGTAAGCAGTGGAGAATAAGGCCAGTTTACTACCTAAGAGCAGGTAGTCAGTGTGTGAACTGAAGTAAACTAGTGGGGGATCTTGCCAAGAATTGCCACTAAAATGCTGTTGTTTGTTGTCCTAATTCTTGCCTGCTGACCCAGAAGCTCTCCAGTCACATTCTTAGGAACAAGGAGTTGGTGTAAACTCTGTGACATGACCTAGGTGATTTTTGAAGAGGAAAGCACTTCTCTGTGAATGACTCTTTAAACGGAATAGGAAACTTTGTGTCCTGTATTCATTTGGCAAATAGGAGAGAAATGTCCTCTGTGGGGAGATTATGAAAGACCTGCTTTTAGTGTTTGTGTGGCTCCACTGATTGATCCTGTGTCCCAGGCAGAAGGCTCTAGGTTCAAAGCTCACACCTCCACTGCTGATCCTGCATTGGTTGTGATTGCTACAGAGTCCAGCCGTGCTTAACCCAGGAGATGGACGTGTGAGATCTGCAGGTTTTATTCTAATCTCTGCTTTGGTGTGCTTGTGGCCCCAGGTGAGTTGCTTGAACTCTGTGCTGCTAATGCTTTATATGGCACCTCTTTGTAACCTAGTTCAGGCTCTTCGGCTTAAAACATTAAAAGGTCATTTATATAAAACTATCATTATTTAGGTGGCAGTTTCCCCTCTTTCCGAGAGCCGCAATAGGTGCCGTTAAGTTTTTTGACTGCTCAAAAGTTTTAGAGATGGGAATGTCAGATTTGTTCCTTTGGGTTTTGCAAGCTTTGTGTGAGTTTTGATCACGATGGACATTACTTCTGGTTCTTTATGCATTTCCTTTTTTTTCCTATGGATATTAGCTCCAACTAGATGATTAGCAGCAGGATAAAAAATTATTTGCATTTGTCCACAGCTGCTCTTTATCTGGCCTACTCTTAACAGAATCTGGATTAATACTGTTTTTTCCTCTTCCTTTAGTCTCATTTGAAGTTGCATCTATGCAAAGTACTTTCTGGGAATTGAGGATGTAACAATGAAAACATCTTCCCAATACTTATGCCTTGAGAGCTTTTTATGGCCTTGCACAGTTTTAAGTTCTACAAAGTGGATGCAGTTGTGTAAGAGTAAGTCTCTTGGTTACAGCTGCTGTGCTGGAAGAAGGGAAATCCTGGTGTTTGGCAGAGAAGTGGCCAAGATACTAGACCTTGTTTTGGGAGACGGGGATTTGATTCTGGACTCTTGGCTTAATCTGTACCTCTGTTACACTAGTCCCCATCCAGGCTGCTAGTTTCTTTGGTGATTTGTCTTATGAGAGTCAGAATGTCAGTTCATAAGGGAGACACTTCCATCCTGTCTTTGTGTGTACAGTCCTCGTGGGGACCTGATCTCAACTGATGGCATATGGATCACTGGGCTTTGCAGAATTCACATGGCTCATGATCCTGTTTCCTTCACAAAACAGCCTGACACTACCTAAAAGAAAATGAATGATAAGACATCTATCAGCATTCACAAAGAGGACCGTATTTCTGCTGAAGTATGATGTTTGTGCCTTAGTTGCTTCTTTTCTTTGAAAGTGGGTCTCATTAGACAAGATCTGTTGGAGTTAAGCAGATGTACAACTTTTTGTCTGGGGCAGAAAGCCTGAAGTGCCAGATCATGTCTGCTTGTGGCAGGGGAAAGCACTGGCTCTAGGAGCTCAAACCCGTGCTGTGTCCAGCAAATAATGTCTATTTTGCCCTCATAAAGGCAAAAATCATATGTAGGCATCAGATTGGCATTCTCCATGGCCACTTATCTGTGGAGAGTTGCCAGTGGTGGTAGTTTCTGTGATGTGGAAAATCTGAGAGGACAGAGGCTGCTAACTGATTTCACAGAGGCCACTGAACCTTCTTCAACTAATAAAAGCTTTTTAGCTCTGCTGACAAGGACTTAGTTAAAGTTGTCCATAGTCTCTTGCCAGAATCATGAAATGTTCCAGTCTCAAAGTTTGTTAAGTTCATTTTGTTCCCTCTTGAAATAATGATTTTTTTTTTTTTAAATTTTTTTTCTCCAGGGGAAAGAGTTTTTTGCCCCCACCCCCCAAGAAAGCAAACAGCTGCATTGTTTGCAGAAAGCTGCTTTTGAAGGCCATTTTATGTTTACTTAGTACAGACACCAGGCATGGGGGTGGAGAACGGATTCTCTGCCACTTGAGGTTTTTCCTCTCTAAATCTACAGCTGTAAAAATACATTTCTTTGTATTTAAGGTGGATTAGATCTGGAGACTGTTGGTATAGCAGCTAATGGACTTTTCCACAGCCATTGTATTTCTAAGTGGTGGATAGCACTGCTCTAGAAATAAAGGGTTGGCCAAAGACTGTGTTTCTCTGTCATTGTTTTCAGAGGTTGCCCTGCAGCCTAACTTTCTTTTGAAAGCAATTTTCTGAATTGCACACTGAGTTGAAATAGGTCTGGAGGCTGTGCAGGTTTTTTGCAGCAGGGCAAAATGTCGTGTGCAGGGAGTCTTCTGCAAAGGCAGACCATGGGACAAGTGTGGGGACTCTGTGCTTTAATTGTGCCAGTCCATGTTGTACTGTGGTACTTTACACCACAGAAAACTAATGCTGTGGGGATGATTTTTTGAAGCTTTTCTTACCTTAGACAGAAAAAGTATTTCTGCTTCAGATAGTTCTGGGTGAGCGTCAGGAGTGATCACTGATAGTTACTGTTAGCTCAAAATTTTACGTAGGTGAGGCACAAAAGAATGAACTGGAAACAAGCTGTGTTTTGGCACTGCAGTGCTAAGATTTCCCAGCTGTGTTGAACTTATCAGGCTGGTCTGAAACGGAGATAAAGATGGACTTCAGCTCCAACTGAGCTGGAAGTGTTGAGTCTATCACTTTTTTCTGCATTTCTGTCTTACAGTTCTTGCCTGTTGTGAGCTGGATGAACATCTGAAAGGGTGCTAACCCATTTTGCTCTGATATTCTTAGTTTGCAGAGCGCTTTCTGGTGGATTAGTAACTCAGTGGACCTAGTTAACTTGTGTCAGCAGTGAACCAAATATGTCAGCCTTTGTGGATGAAAATCAGAGGCAGCTCTAGGCATTAACAAACCTGTGTTACTCAGTTTGTAACAGATACTGGGGCACACAGTGTCATTGCAGCTGTCATCCAGCATGGCTGGAAGAACTGGATATGCTTCAAGTTCAGGTGTTGTGCTCTTGGTGCTTAGTCCAGTGTTAGGCTCCATGGCCTGGTTTAATGCAGGGACTTAGCTGGTATGCCTCCAACTGGGCAGTCCTTAAAAGTCAGTATTTTTACATCATATGAAACCTATATCCAGGCAAACTGGTCTTATTTGAAGGCCAGGACATTTGCTTTGTTCCCGGTAAAGTCTAACCCAACTCCAGAGAGCTGAAGTTCAAGCAGAGGCGGCACAGCTGAGTCTTCCTGGCTGTGCAGGCTTCTGCTCATCAGCTGAGACAAACCGATTGATCAAATACTTGCCCTCTCTCACTGCAGTCTGCTAGTGTGATGGGAATGCTACAACCTCTATAAAGCAGTATTTCAGTGTTCTGGATCCCGTGGGCTGACTGCGAGGGATAAATATTTGGATTTTCACTGATAGGCATTAAATCGACTGCCCTGACATTTGCTCAAACATCCCACAGACCGCTTCAACTTTTATTTTGCCTCTGTGCAGAGTATTAAGGTGCCAGGAGTAGGGCCTAGTTCCACTGAGGAGAGTGCCAAAGGCCTCTTTGACTCTCAGTGGGATCCTTCTCGTACTCTTCCTGTGGCACGTCATACACAGGGATTTTGGTGTTTATCTTTAGTTGTTGGAAAGCATTGGAAGTCAGCTTATTGCAGAGAGTTAACAATATTGGGGGGCTGGGGTTGAAATATAGAGTGGGTACTCTGAAACACACTTCTGAAGATTAAAAAAAAAAACCCTGTTACATAAATACCACTGATTGTAGAAGGCCGTATTGTCGCTTCCTGTCCTCTACTCCTGTATGCCAAACTTTTGCAGTGGCCACAGGATCAGATGCAGGAAGAAAGGATTATGTTTCGTGGCATGTTGGACAGCACAGCAAACCAGTACCAGCACCCTTGTGGAAAAATGCTTGAAAAGATTAATTCTCCCAGTGTTTTGTAAAGTGATTTTGCACCAAGTTAGTGGTTGCAGCGTGCCTGTGTACTATGTGAGTAGCAATCCAGGTTTCTCAATAGTGTGAGTAAAAGTGTTGCCAAATCCCCCAAATCCTAAGCAGAAATGGGACAGTGGAGGAGGTACAAAGAAGAGGTGCTAATATTCCCTGCTTAGTTCTGTTGCTAGGTTACATGTTAATTGCAGCTTGAAATGTGTAGTACTGACATGCAGAGGAGGTGCTGCAGCCCTTCCAAACCTGTAAGCAAAGGTGTGCTTTGGGTCCACGAGCATGTGTGCAGTCATCACCAGCCAGGGTTTGTCCTCTGAGATTTCCCCACAAAGAGCAGGGTCTTTTTCCCTGCTGTGGCCTGTCAAGTGCCTCACTCTAAGCATGTCTGAGAATTCTATCAGCCAGATGTGCATGCAGCTGGAGCGTGTTACTGTCAGGGTGCTCCAGCCAGCAGCAAGCACTGTGCAGGGAAGGATGGCTCTCCTGCCAGATTAGTTTTGGGCATCCCTCTGTGAAGAAGCATCTGTAGAGGTCATGTCAGTGAGTTACAGCAGCACGTAGCAGAAGTTAATGAGCCCTTGCTGACTGTGCACTCAGCTGCCTGCGTGCTGACATGAGGTTCAATTTGTAGGGTTTTGTAGGCATCTGTTATTGTTCTTTAGTTCTCTGTACTGGCATTAGGAAGCACTGTTGTCTTGTTGTGGTACTATAGTGTAATTATCTGTAGAACTCAGTGTAATGGGTTTAATATATTTTGTTAGTCATGTTAAGGAAATATTTTTGTGACACAGGCCTATATTATTAAGGGAAGTTTTCATCCCACAAGTCATTGTAATAATGGAATTTACTTTTGGATGAGACTTAAAGATCAAAATTGTTCATCAAAGCTCACATCCAGAATTGCCATTTAACATATAATCTTAACTCCAGTGTAGGGCTGGTCAGAGCATTTCCGAGGAAGTGTTACGTTCCTAGTACATTTATGAACTTTGGGAACCTTCTCAAAGCAGTTTGCAGTCAGGGAGGCAACTCTGAATCATAGCACTAGGGTACTGGTATGTGGGACACCAAAATCAAAAGCATGTGTGTTCCCAGTTTAACAGGTGTTTGAAGGAATTATTCTCTTGCTGTGTTTTTGGATCAGCCACTAGTTGTCTTGTTAACACAGAGTCTGTCAACAGAGTATATTCAGGTACATAAATCAGAATTAATTTAATGTGGATTAACTGAATTCTCGTGTGAACACTTACTCAGAATTACTCTTGATTTGAAGTGGTCTTAAACTCAGAAGTAAATTAAACTATGCCAAAATGATTCTGGAAAGAAAGGTTTAATGACATTTAACTAATGTATTATAAGCTCACCTTTCCATATGATTGAGTTTTCCTGGAAAGCTGTGTACCCAAGCCTATACCATGCTATTATTAATAGCTACCAAAGAGATTAATGTATTTTTTAACCCTTTATGCTCTCATACTCTAACAAGATGCATGCTTAATGCACCTAATTCTCAGTAGTGCTGGAGGCCAAGTGTTCGCAAAACCTGAACACTGACTCAACAGCAATTTTCCATTCATTTTATCCAGATATTAACAAGTCTGGGGTCATTCTTAGTCAATTATCTTCAAGGAAATGAACATTTCTGCCTTGCTTGTTAAATGCAAAACACTTTCTCCTACAAGTGGTGGTGTTGGCTGGACTTCAAAACAAAGGCTTTGCTAATTTGGCAGAGGGCTTTTCACCATTATAAAAGTAAATATGGAAAGAAGCATTTAGAAAAAGGGTTGAAATGTATGATTCTATCTCATTCAGAGGGGTCTTTAAATCAGCTTTCAAATAGTAGTATTTTTCTTATTCTGGGCTATTCTTGCTTTTGGAATTCTTGGGACAGAAGAGAAGAAAATTGTCTTGCAGAGTGGTGCTTTGGAGCTCTTAGGTAAGAGACAGCATGTCTAGATCTAAGCCTTCTGAGACCCATGAGATTTGGCTGGAGTGCATGGGATAAGAAGGCAGCGGGGAGTGCCATGTGGGGGCTCCAAGGTCACAGAGTCCAGCCTCTTGTCTTTCCCTGTCTTGTTGCCTTTTCTCTTGTGACTCCCTTTCAGCATTTTTCCTGTTTTTTGTTTTCTATCCTTAGTTAATGCCTGGCCACAAACATCTGTGCTGTGTACTGCTGCTGCTGCACAAAGGAAGCTTCTAGGCTTTACTTAGAGAAGATGGCTTTCTGGACGCAGCTGGGATTGCTGCTATGGAAGAACTTCACCTACAGAAGAAGACAGACTGTAAGTATTAACCAAAGGGTGTTTTGAGACCTTAAGCTGTAGCCTTTTAGCTTACTTTTCAAGCAAAATGGGAAAACATCCTGTATTTTACTTACTGTCTTTCCTCTGGTGGTCTGTGGCTGAGCAAACTGGTCTGGCTTTGGAAAGACCCAGTTCAAACTGAAGAGAGTGTACAAAAACCAGAGGGCTTGAAGGAGCTCAAGACTCTGTCCCGAATTCCAGTGTGGGAGTGTGTTGGAGTACTGAACAACTGATCATGTCAGATCAGGCAGAGAGGGTGCATGACTGCTGTGTGTAGCAAAGAAGATGTGAAATAAAAACCTGTGCTGTGACCCACTCCACTCTGGGTGAGGCATTCCCAGGCTGTGGGGATGAGCCGATGGGTCTAAAAGCTTTGGAATATTGCAAGCTGCAACAACAGCAACAAAATTCTGCCATTTCCTAATGGCAGAAATGGTGGAGACAATAGCAGGCATCTCCACTCACTTTTTAACCAGGGAGAGAATCCCAAACCTGTTATGTAACTTTACAACAGGAGATATAGATTAGGTCAGTGGCATGAAGCATGTTCTTTATTGGCATGGGGATAAGCCTAGGCAACTGATATTTTTCTACTAAGGTGTGTTCTGAGTAGTTTTAAGTGCTAGCCTCACCATCTGTTAACTGTGTGGAAATGTACCTGTTTGGATAGGCAGTACCTAAGAAGAGCTTCTCCTTGCAATAACAAGGGCACTGGAGTGTGAATCCAGCATGGTGTTCTTAAAATTCTTTTGCCTTTAGGTTAATGAGACCTAATAGAATGCTGTAACTCTTGCAGATAGCTAAAAGCCAGGGAAGACATGCTACTGGACATAGGCATTTAGGGAATAGTTGTGTTGGATAAGGGCATGTCCTGTGCAATAGGCTTGTTCAGAGGATCCAGAATGTTAGATCTGACCTTGAGGAGACGTGAGTAGGGAACGTGAAAGGAACATGAGGCACTGAGGTGGTGAGTGGAAAAGTGGTCTCTCTGATAAGCTTTCTGAACCCTCCAAATGTTAGGGTGCTTGCCAGCTGGTTGGGTTGGGTTGTTTTAGAAACTCAGTGTCACAAGGGAGGGGAAGCTCTCATATTCACCACTGGGGACGGTGACAGTCCTGAAAGTCTTCACTCAGGTGCCTGAGGCTTGTTTTTATTGGACTTGTGGGGTCATTTTAGTACTGGAATTAGTCCATTCTTAAATAAAACAAAGGTGCCTCATGGCATCTTTGACTTTTCCTGTATACCTCTGTGGTTAGAGAGCTGACAGTGAGGACAAAGTTCTTGTTTTGCGTGTTTTTTCCCTTGCTTTACGAGTCTTGATCTCCCAGGACAGAACTGCCCCCCCAGAGAGGTCATGGACTGTATCATCTGCAAGGATGAGGTTATCTGCTCTCTGGATGCCTGGGCTGGCATCCTGACCTTGTGAACAGCCTCTTAGTTTATAAAAAAGTTACAAATGAGCTGGGGAAAGCAGTCTGGAAATTTGCGATAGCCCCTTAAGATTGGCTCTTCTCAGCTATTGCCTATGTAACCTAGGCTCTTGGAGCTAAAAACATCCTTCCTCCCTTACTACTAGAGGTCTTACTCTTGACTCCTCCAAAGCTGCCTTTAGAATGTAGGGAAACTCTAGGATGTTGTGGGATTTTTCTGGAGCAGTGCTTAAACCAGGAGGATATTTCAGAGGATCTGAGTTTTACACTGAGGATGATGGCTTTTTTTTGTGTCAGGATCTTCTGAAAATAATAGAATCACAGAATCATTAAGGTTGGGAAAGACCTCCAAGATCATCAAGTTCAACCTTTGGCCAAATACCACCGTGCCAACTAAACTATAGCACCAAGTGCCACCTCCAGTCATTTCTTGAACTCCTCCAGGGACAGTGACTTCACCACCTCCCTGGGCAGCCCGTTCCAGTGCATGACCACCCTTTCAGTGAAAAAATTATTCCTGATGTCCAACCTGACCCCTAGCACAGCTTGAGACTATGTCCTCTTGTCCTCTTGCTAGTTTCTTGGGAGAGGAGAACAACCTCCATCTTGCTACAACCCCCTCTCACATAGTTGTAAAGAGCAGATAAGTTCTCCCCGAGCCTCCTTTTCTCCAGGCTAAATAGCCCCAGTGTTGCATCAGGTTTGAAGGTTTCTTAAAGAGGTCTGAGTTTAGCATGGATGTCATGTCAAGGTAGGTGTAGGCCAGCTTACTGGGCAGCAGAGATGCATTTGTATCCTTTGGTGATGCCACAAAAGCGTATCAGAATGGCTAACCATTCTGGATCTGCTCAGCTGTATCTTGGTACCAGCAGCTTCCAGCAGCTTCGGTACCAGTTTCCCATCAAGTACCCCAAAGGGCCTGAAACTCTACTCCACCCTGCTGCTATTGGTAATTTCACAATGAAGGTCTAGGACGTGGCTTGTTTTCTTGGGTTTCCTCGTATTTGTGGGGGTTTTCTCATTAACAGTTCCCATTTGAGCTTTACCTGAAAATGTCAGGAGGGGAAGGCCACTTAACAGGAAATTGCAGAAAAGCAGCAGAACACCTCTTCTCACCGTGCTATTGTGATGTCTGCACAGTTGTTCATCTGTTTGTTTTCCTGTTAGGACACCATTGTCCTTGAGCTGGGTGTGCTGATGAAGGCTCTCTCCCATTTGTACTTAGTGAAGATGTAGCCCAGAAGTGGTTTGATCCTTGCTCTTCTTCCCACACGCTAGCCTTGGCTTCCCACTGAACCCCCTTGTTGGCTGCTGTGAGTTTGGGCTGCGTTGCGAAAGCTGGGTTCAAAGCTCAGCCTGACATGTGCAGTTCAAGTGTTACTTTGTACTGGATAACTTCCAGCACCACCGGAGTGGGGGGAGGGAGCCTACAGGGGGTGGGAAAGAGAGAGAGAGGAAAGAAAAATCGTGTTCAGGGATTGTTGTTTTAAAAACATTTATCTCCCTGCTTTTTTTGCAAATGAGGGGACACCCCAAACTTGCATGGAAAGACTGGTCAGCTGCTGGTAGCTCCCTGCATTTGAAACTGGACCATAAAGGTGGCGAGGGGGGTTGGCAGTAGATGGGGTCATAGCTTAGTTAGTTCTTGCTCAACAGATGTCCTGTTGACACAGTTTAGAGCTCAATATTTGATGGCATCCTGCATCATCAGGCAACTGGTATAAATTTGGTGTGCTTCAGGGATTAGCCTCAGTAAAATAAGGAGCAGTTTGTTCTTGGCTGAGTGTTGCTGCTGAGTTCACCTGCTATGTGCAAATGGGATGTTCCTCCTTCAACTCCCACAGGGATAACAGAGGGGTTGGGTGCTTGAAGATTGATTTCAGTATTAACCAGGATTCTCTAGTAGTTGCAGCGCAAAAGTCGGTGAGGAGGCTTGGCTTTTCACTATCTACTTAGTGTGAACATCAGTGAGATATGTCCCCTTTAGTATCTTTGTGTCCTCATCTGCAAAGGCCACAGTAGATGAAAAGTGCTGTCACAGCAAGATCAGGAAGGAACCTGCTGACTTTTGCAAGCAAAGGAAGGTAATTCGGTTTTTGTTCAACAGCACAAAAGGCTGGACAAGGAGTCTCTGAGATGCTGCTGACACTCTGAGCTTGGCTCTGTGCAAGCCTCTGGTGCAGCAGTTGCCAGCTCCTTGTCATTAAGTAGCACTTTGGTCTCTGCCATGATGCAGCAGCCTTCAGCTGTAGAGGTGCAACTTGGTCAGTCCAAGCTGCATCCCTCCTTTCTCTGTCCTCTCTGAGCCTGTCAGGTTAGGCATGTTGTGTGTGGGGAGGCACACAGCCCTGAGCATGCAGCCCACATGTGGTTACCTTCCTGACTCTGTAGTTACCCAGGCAGGCAGCAGGAGCTGCGTGTACAGATGGCCAGTTCCCCCTTCAGCAGCAGGGCCATTTGGGCACTACTGTCCCACCCCTGTGTGGTGTGGCTGAGGTTGGTACTTCTCTGAGCAAGCCAGGGCTTGAACCCAAGGGCAGTATTTTCTCACTGATTCTGTAGCAGTTGCAGGGCTGAGAGAGGCTCTCTGGCTTCATTGGTCACCCCCAGAGACCCCCAAAAGCCCAGCTGACACTGCCCTTCCCCAAACAGTGTAGTGGCAGTTGCTTGGGTTACACGCTGCTCACCTACAGCGGGGGTGGCAGAGGGCTCTTACTTGTGCCAGGGCGTGGCCATTGATGCTGGTGGGCTTGTCTTGGTTTCACAGCCACCCTTCTGTCAAAAGGGGAAAAAGTCCTGCTATGCCATCCTGGAAGCAGCTGTAAGGGGATCCTGAAAACAGAAGGCGTAGACAAGTTGTCAGTGCCCTAGCTCTGAGCATTTTTGATCTCTGGGGGCCAGAGCACTGTTTAATGCAGAACAAATCAGGCTGTCCATGTTAATGGCTGAGTGTGTGCTGCCACTACATTGCATATTGTAATAGGACAGACCAAAGATGCTGAGACATCCTCCTGGCACCTTTGTTAGTGTGGTCTCTTTCTTATCCAATAGTCATACAGTGTGTGCATGAAAATAACAGATCACAGAATATTTTGAGTTCAGATGACCCAAAGGGATCATCAAGTCCAAGCCTTAAGCGAATGGCCCATACGGGGATAGAATCTGCAACATTGTGATACTAGTACCACGCTCTAACCAATTGAGCTAATCTCCAAGTCCAGTGGGTAACAATATCTCAAAATTATCTTGCAGAGACTGGCGCTGTTATCAGGAGTGCCTGGGAGACTCTGATGCTCAATTTTTACTTTTCAGATACAGTTGCTGTTTGGTTTGATGTTACCCATCAAGGGTGTCTATGAAAAGCTATCCTACCTAGTTTCCTCTCCTGGATCAAGTGGCCTTTGTTTGAATGGTCTGTTTTTACAATGTGAGCTTATTTTGAGGTACAGTAGTCATCTAGAAGCCTCACCTCAATGTTTGCATGGAGTGCCTTGTGCTGAGTGCCAAGAGTCCAATTTTAGCTGTTAATGATGGAACATGGGAAAACATGTTTGTGTGGGGGATTCTGTCTCTTACTGGGGTGCAGGTCTGACTCTTAAGGAGAATGATGTAGACCTCTTATTAGAAAAGACTGAGTTTTCCAGGAAAGAAAAGGAAAAGAATTTTCTTTACTTGACCAAAAAAACACTGTTTTCCTACTTCCAATGACTGAAAAGTATAAGAAGGGGCAGCATAAAAAGCTTTTGGTTTTTCCTTGTCTCATGGCTTTCTGAAAATCCACATTTGGGCAGTCTTTCTGGAGTGGGAAAAGAGGGGTGTGGCTGGGGAAGCTCAAGTCTGGGAAGCCTCAGCTTGTATCTCAGAAGCTCTAGGCCAAAGAGTTGCTTTGTCCACGTGGTTCTGTGGGATGTGACACATCTAAGTGAATTTTTCTGCACTTCAATTCTCTGTTTAAAAAATGCTATGCACTTAATATCAGGCCTTTCTTTTTCTTGTCCAGTTCCTCAAAATTACTGAGTTATTTCTTTATTTAGCTGACACTCCCTGCCTGTCTGTAGATAACCTGGACCATTGGGTGCCTACCTTGGGCAACAAAGGTACATACATTAGGACAAAACAATAACTAGATATGAGCTTAAGTTTAATAGTTTTTCTATCCTGATACCAATATACTTCTGCAGCACTGAAAGATTTGGCATAGCTGTGCATCAGCACAGTTTCCATGCCTGATGTGTTAGAGTAGAAGCTTGGTGGTTTATTATGAGAAGGGCATATAAGTACCTCCCACTACCTCAAAATCATGAGGCAAAAAGTTTAGCTCATTGCTGGGAAGATTCATTGGAAAGTTTTTTTTTCAGTCAGGGGACAAAAAGAACTATAAAAAGAAGCCAAAAATAGCCCTTTAAGCATATATCTAGTTTAGTCCAATAACGGCACATTTTAATGAGAAAAGCCTGTAATTCTTTGCAGATTATCCTCTGAAGCTGGAGGAACAAACTTCTTGATCCTGGAATGCATAGGCAAATCAAAATGAGACAGTGCTTACAAAACTATTCTGGCTTACAAGTGGATTGTCCTGGAACCTCTGTTCTGACCTGTATTTTGAATATGATGTCTTAATACTCTGTCTTTATTGTTTCCAGTTCCAGCTGCTGATCGAAGTTGCCTGGCCCCTGTTTATCTTCTTCATCCTGATCTCTGTAAGACTTTCATATCCGCCCTACGAGCAGCATGAATGTAAGTACCAAACACAGCAGCTGCACCCAGAATGGCTGTTTTTTCATGGCTAGAAGGTAATAATAATGCAGCTGGCAAGATGCAAAGAGCAGTGATTCTCTACTTCAGTTAGAAATCCGTAGGGAGGTCTTAATAGCTCCTTTGCCTCCCCCTCGAGGACTGCAGTGTCTTCTGACGTGTTAATGTTGCTCCAGGACTGTATTTTGCTGCTCTTTTTCTTGCTGTTTCTTATTTTTTCCATTTATAATGAATTACCTGAGAATTTGCTGTAGAACTGTGACAAATCTGTAAAACCCACGCAGAACACAAATCTTATTTTTCACTGTTGATCTGTATGTGACTTAGCATGAAAGAATGCAGTGTTCTGATCTCTAAGAAAGCAATCTCATTTCCAGGCGGTAATGTGCATTAATGTATTATAAAAAGCACAAGTGCAATTCCGTTCCATCTAACCATTAGGGTGTCAGCTCTGCATTTAGCAGATTCAGCAGTCACACATTGCTGAGGAAAAATTGTTCTACTTTTTTCTTTATACCATAAATGGACACAATTCTGCTTTTCTTTCAAAGGCTGCTTGTTCTTTATAAATGACAATCTGTAGGCTTATTTGGTTGGCATTTGATTTAGGAAGCACGACTTGTTTATTAGGAACATGCTTTGTTCTACTGTGTTTGGTGACAGCTTCATACTGCAATTAGCTGACTCTGGAAGAGCTCTTTGTTTATCTTTCCTTGGCCTGATTGCTGCAAGGTAAGGTTTAAGGGTCAGCAAAACATGTTTCTGAAGGGCATTCTGAAGCATTTTGTTCTTAAAACAGGGCATTTTGTGCTGTTTGCTAGATGTTCAAGCTAGTAAGGGTCCTTTTAAAGCTGAGGTGTTAGTGTGTGCAGTTTCCCATTACACTTCAGACTCTGCTGGTCCCATGTACTGCCTAACTCACTTTCTTCAGTGCTCAGCAGGGTAATTGAACCTTCCCTAAATTAAATCTCGTACTTTACGTGACATTTGAATTGCCTCTTCTGTTACAGTGACATTAGGAGAGGTACCTGTAATATAGACATGAAGCTGGAGAGAAGCAATAAGCAGTCTACTCAGCTGGTATAAAAAACCAGCAGCTTTGATAGTAGTTCATTTCAACTGTGGCAGTGCTGTATATAAACTCAAACCTAGCAAGAGCTGCAATTTCACAGAGCTATTTAGATTGATCTTGTTAGTCAGTAGCCTCCTTGTAAATCATTTTCTCTGGCACCCTGGTGTCACAAGCAGAGTTTTGAGTCTTCCACCTGCACCCCTTTTTCCTTCCCATTTATGTTGAGTGTTATTGCTTTGTCTGCTTTCTTAGTGTCCCCAGGAATTGTAGAGTATAGGACATCTGGTAACTTTTTAATTAACTTTTATGATTAACTCCTCTTCATTTTTTTAAAAGGTTCTGTGAATAGGTTTCTAAATTACGTTTTTGGCATCTGGATTGGTTTCACTGAACATTCACTCATATGCTGACAAATGTGGATGTGTTGTTGTAAAGTAAACCAATTTTTGCTGAACTGTGAGCAGAGATAGAAAGAAGCTTTGGGTTTGTGGCAAACTCTTTGGCAACTCTGTGGATGCCTTAAGGGAAGTAAGATTGTTATCTGTAGTAGCAGTGCTGTATGCTGTTATGAAATCACTTGAGGTAATGCCTGGTGATAACAGTAACAGAGCTGCATGCAAGTGCTTTGTAGCCTCCAGATAGCCTCAGTATTTTAATGGTAGTCTTTTCCAACAAACAACTAAAATTTTCAGTTCTCTTTTCCTGTTTGAGAAGAACCAAGGATTGGACTTGTTATCTTCTCAGGATTTCTTATTTCTAGCAGCTTGGCTTAGTGTGAGGAACTTTTCTGTGAAAACATGGGGGAAAATTTTACTAACTTTGAAGTGATAGTTATGTGGCTTTCACCAGATCAGTCAGAGAAGACCTCTCTTAGATTGCTATTGAGCCAGATGGCTGATTTGTGTCTTTAGAGCTTTTCTGTTCCTGTGACCCCTTAAGGTATTCAAAATGCACTTTACTGGGGGCAGGGGAAGGGAAACTGACAACAAGGGACTTTAATCTCTACTGAAAAGCTAGATGTTTGAAGCAATGTAATTGAAAATGGTGTGCTGTGCACTGTGTTTCCTGTGTAACTCATCTGATTTAAAACTGGCAGACTCCTGCTTTACTATTGGAGAAACTGCTGTCACATGCATCACTATGTGTAAAAAGTTGCCATAAACTCTTGTGCACCATTTCTTTCCATATTGCTCTTAGTAGTTTCTTGGAGTTCTTAACCATGTAAAATGAAAGGCGTGGAGGAGAGAGAAGGTGATTCTCCGGGAAATTTTACAAAAAAGGTTCTGAAAGTCTTAGCATTTTTTTTTTGTCCCTCCCACCTCCCAAGCCCCTCAGCCAAGAAGAACAAAAAACCAAAAAGAAACAAAAGCCAGAGAGCTCAGGTAAACAGCTCTTCTATTTTAAACAGAGAACTAGGAGCAAGAACTCTCTGAGTACTGGAAAAAATGAACTTTCGATTCCTCCACCTTTCTCCTGGACAGAGTCCTTGGCTTTCTCCCAGGAGGGCTGATAATACTCCCATCTTTCTTCAGCCATGTGCATTAACCAGCCTTGCTGTAATTCAGCAGCTTTGGTATTTCTTCCTCCTGGGGCTTTGGTACCTCCATTGAGGCTGTGGAGGTAGGGAGCCAACCCCCTGAGTGATCGAGGCACACTGGGAGGATGAGATGGGCACCGGGGAGGAGAATGTGCGTCTTATCATCAGAGTCTTGAGCTTTGAGATACTGAGGAAGGGGATAACCTTCCTCCAGGCTTCCCTCCCTAGTGTGGGGGTGAGGAAGGGAGCTCCTTGCAGAAAGCAGCTGGACAGCTCATCTAAGGTGCAGGATTATACAAGGGAAGCCTTTCTTCCCCTTCACTGGTGGGTGAGGGACTCGCAGGTACCTGAGCCACATACTGCTGGAGATCTGCCATGAGTAGGGTATTACTGCTTTGTGCTTAAACAGGCTGTAAACTCTGGCCTACGACTTCAGTAGTTCTGTAGTAGAAAGATTGAGACTTGAGCAAAAAGATTTGAAATATGGCAGGCAGGTGGCTAAACGTTTTAGAGACTCTAAAAGTTTTAAGACTATTTGAGAGTCAAGCCAATATGGGACATGCTTATCTCAGGGAAACAGTGTAGGCACCCACCCTTTGTTTGGTCTTTACTGTGTGTGTAATTGGAGTGAGCAGATTTTGAAAACCAAAAGTACTGAATAGAAATACTGTGGATCTTCAGAACCTAGACCCTGGCCAGGGCTGTCCCTGTGGCCTCAAACCAAATCCAGAGCAGCATGGCTGGTTTGGAAGCATGTATGCATGCATGAGCTCACCACTGCCAGTCTTTGAAGTTGCCTGTTGTTAGGCATTAATCAGCAAGAAGTACTTTATTCCCATCAGCATGGCCAAAAACAATGCTGCACAGCTGAGAGCAGCAAAGAGCTTCTCCTACAGGTTTAACAAGGTTTTGTTTTTCAGCTGAGGAGGCGAGAGAAGTGTGGAGAACCTAACGTGAGCTCAGCCCTTCTTAGTGTTGGCTGCTCTGCTCTCTCGTGAGCACTTTGGGACAACAACCAGCACAGAGTTAACACTGCCCTTCAGATTCAATGGTGTGTAGTAGAGGCTTGTATTGTGTGTTTGTTTCCTAACTCCCCTGCTTCTGTTCTAGGTCATTTTCCAAATAAAGCTATGCCTTCAGCAGGCACCTTGCCATGGATACAGGGGATCATCTGCAATGCCAACAACCCTTGTTTCCGCTATCCAACTCCTGGGGAATCCCCTGGTATTGTTGGAAACTTCAATGCCTCCATGTGAGTCTCTCTGCTTTTGCCTCAACTCTGTTCTTGGGGGGAACATAATGAAAAGGGATATTTGGAAGTCACCAACTAGTTGTAAAACCGTACAATATCAAGGGTTTTGCAGTTTCTACCACCACTGAAGTACCAAATTCTTCAGCTACCGAGTTCAGAGGGACTAGCAGACAGCTGGTAGGTGTGCAGTATCTTCAAGTCCAAGCAGTTGAAGCTCTTGGTGAATGAAAAGCTCTGCCTTGATGAGAACTGAGTCCATTTGCTTATTGGGACTCAGAATTTGGCCCATAAAAAGGTACGGCTTTTTAAGATGCTCTTTTGTTCAGAGCATCTCTTTCCCTGGTTAATGAACTCCTGAACAATGCAGAGTAAGAGGCAGTTGAAGGACAGGTCTGGGGGATACTCCCTGGCATTTGTCATTTATTACTGGCTAATGTGAAACAGAGTTTGTGGCCAGCTTCCCTATACCTTGTCTTACTTTCCACATTAATACTGTCAGGTGAGTTAGGCTTGATGCAGAGTATAATGTGTCTGCAACCTGGAGAAACATTTGAAAGGAGCAAGGACATACTTAAATTATTGTGCTTCCGAAGAGTAGTTTGCAGACAACAGGAGTCCCTCTCTGTCCCAGTCTTAAAAATGCTTTAAAATGCATGGATGTTCCCAATGTAACTTAGTTTGACCTTCCTTTAGCAGACATCTTTTATTAGGGTCCTTGGATTGTCCTAGTGGAGACAGGGTTTTTTGTGCTGGAGTGGCATAACTGAAAAAGACTAAAGTTTGGAATTGGTATGTAAAACTGTGTCTGTGGATGCTGGCTCACAGAGCTGATGACTGCTGCGTGTTTTTCTGTTTTCCCGTCCCCAGTGTCTCCCGCTTGTTCTCAGATGCCAAGAGGTTACTGTTGTACAGCCAACAGGACACAAGTATAAAGGATGTCCAGAAGGTCCTGGGAAAACTACGCAAGTTGGGAAACTCCTCTGGCTTAGGTAAGAGAATGGCAAAAAAGAACCACCTACATCTGGCACTTCTGGTCTGGTTAATTCTGCATGTGTGTAAATTTCAGAAAGGTACCGTAATGGGAATGTGCATGATTACAACTTACAGCTCATCAAACCCTTTCCAATCCTGTAGAAGTACCTTAAGCTTCTCCTGTGTCAGAGAAGTTTGTATGCTCCTTAGCTTATTTGGTGGAAGTGAAAAGGGATGGTGTGCAATGCCAAGAACAGCAGCTGTTCTGGATGTGAAATTAAAATCCTCAACGCACCGAAGTTAGTCAAAATGCTGGCTTTCTCAAGGAGAATAAGTAGTGTTTCTTTTTGGAAAGTTATATTGATATTTTGTCAAGCAGTGCACACAATGTAGCTGCAGTTCAGTGTCCTAACCCCTGAGCTCCAGAGGGAAGTGTGCTGGAAGAACACAGATGATGTTGGCCTCCAGTTTACAAACTTAAAGCTGGTTATTGTCTGACAAAGAAGTATCCATTTCCCTTCTTGTATTTTGTTTTGGAGGGTTTTTTTTGTTTCTATATGACTGTTTGGTGTAGTATAGTTCGTTCTCTTCTATTGTCTGGCAGGATTTTGAATGGCAAAGTACAGAAGAAAATTTTTTTGTTTTGCACAGCCCTATTTACCATGAAAGATTAGAATCCTTATGTTGTGTGAGAAGATCTGGTGTTCCTTCCTGTACTGTGCAGATGAATGAATGACCAGTATGAGATCTCATGGGAAGCTTGCAGCACACCTGGGACATGAAAGAGCTCTGCCCAGTCTTGGGAAATGTGGCAGGTTGCTGGTTGCTTGTTGTTGCCAGGACTCTCTGATATGGCAATTTGTAAAAGTTTTTTGGGATATTTTTTTCTGAAAGGTTATTTATATTGGCTGCTGTGTTAGTGCTGCACGAGTCTCGTGGAAGTGATGGAAAGTAATGGTTTAGAAGAAAATACAGCAGGAAAATAGAGCAGGGAGAACAACCATTGACTGTCTTCCTCTACAGCATTTATTCAGGCATATGGAGCTCTTTGAATGTGGGTAGTATTTTAGTGCTTTGTGTGAAAATTGTCCTTGGTTTTATGCCTCTTGTTCTTCCCAGCTCTTTTCATTCGAGCATGTCTCAGGCAGGCTGCAGGCAGAAAAACATTTGACTTGATGCGATGTGAGTAGTTCCATATAGTCTGATGTGTGCTGAGCACACTTAAAGAAGAGATGGCGTTTTTACATCCTTTCCTGTGTTGCTCAGTACATTGCAGGTCACTTTGAAATAATCCGTGTTGTTAGTGGTTGGCAGATACGTGTTGAATGTATACCATGTCACCAGGCCTTCTGTCTTTTTCCTCGGAGGACCTGGCGAGTGGCATCCTCACGCTTTTACCGAGATCTGCAGCAGCATTAGAGGGGAGAGCCTGCAAAGTGAACCCTTTTGCATGGAGATGGATACATAATGAGCACAGCCAAAATGAGCTAAGATGGTTATTTGCTGAGGGGAAGTTTGACACTGTTTTCATGGAGACCGTCAAACGCTTGGTTTGATTTGGTCGTCGTGTGGGAACAAGCTCTCTCCATCAGAATGACAGATACTGCTGTTAGTGGATTTTGCAATTCGTGCTTGTAGCAGCATCTGCAAGGTAACTCTTCCAAAAAGAGTAGATACCAGTGTTTTGTATTGTAACATACAGTGAACATCAGACATGGACATTTAGAGGGAAACTAGCAAAGCCATAAGCTGAAGATCTCCTTGCTGGTAAGGTTTGAGGGGGAGTAGTGATTCCAAGAAGCGTTTTACACACAGTATTGTACAAGTTGAAAGTCAGAAGGCTCATGTTTCTCTATACTATAAAGATTAGCTGACTAAATTGCAAAGCAATACTCAGACCCAGTCATCACAGATCATAATTCTAGAATAAAATATTTCAAATGTGTAATCAGAAAATCAAACCTCTGAGTCATTAGAATGACAGAATGCCCATTGTTGGAAAGGCTTGTGGACAACAAAGCCTGTCTGTCCTTCTTATGGTCATCTACAAAGCCTCCAACTTGGGGGTCCCTGCTGCCCTTTCCTGCTGTGTGATTTGTTCTCTGACAGAACGCATGCATCCTCTAATCTTAGAAGTATTTATGTATTTATACTTAGTATTGCTTAGATTCATGTGCAAGGAAGGTCAATCAACCCTTCAGTTGCTGTTGACAGTGAGGTGTGAGAGATGCAAATCCTCTCCACTCTGGGGCGTTTGCTCTAGTGACTGGAAACCTAAGAAGACAGTTGGAGTGGATGTTAGCTGTAAGAACACCTCCAAACCTCAAAGTACCATCTTTATACAGTTGTTTCCCCAATTAGCAGGAGGGCTAATTACCTGATGAGCCTAACTGAAAACATTGTAATACCCTCTGTTGTAGCTCTGGCCTGGACCTGAAGCTGTGTCAGTCGGTGGTGCTCAGGGGTGCAGCTTTGCAGCTTCCCCTGTGGGAAGGGACAGTGTGCTCCCTGCTGTGTGATGTGGGCTCTGTTGGAGTGTGTGCAGCTCCCTCATCCCCTTACACACTGCTCTCACTAGTGCCTGATGATTTTGAAACAGGTTTCCAGGAGGCGATCTTCTATTGCTGGTGTATAAACTGGAGCTGTGGTATAGATATTTTTTCTAATGCTGGTCATACAGAACATGTGTGTCTGTGTTTGGCTTCTGATGTCTGGATCGGTTCAGAGAGCATTTGCTAAAATCCTTTCACCTGAAGCTTCTTTCAAACAGCCCTCACAAACTAATGTTCAAGGTGTGACTCTTAGAGTCGTCTGATCTGAAATTAGGCATGCACTGAACCCTGGGGAAGGGAGATTTATTTAATGTGGCAGGTTGCTTACACAAGTATGTGAAAGTGAATGTCTTGTCTTCATTAAAGACAAGGTAGGTCACTAAGATTTTTGTTCTCATGCCAACGTGCTTTGTGTCTCAGGCACTTCTTGATGCAGTCTGAGGTAATCCTTCATAACAGGGCTGTTTGTGCAGGAGTTTGGAGGGGAGCAGCATGGAAGAGCTCTATCATGGAGAGAGGGGAAGGTGTTATCAGTAAGGAACAGTCCACTGTTGCTTAGTGTAGCACCTTTTATGGCCAGGATGAAGTACTAACAGTGGTGTGAAGGAGTTCAGCACAGTTAAATGGCCGCTTTCAGCAAGACTGAGCAGTGAAATCTACGTGCAGGCACACACATACCTTAACATAATCAATTTTGCAGGCAGGTGCCAGGTGCCCTCTCCGTCCCAGCACTTGTTACATCTCTGTCCAGCAATATCACCAAGGTCTTCTACACTCATGATAAGGGCAGAGTGCAAATCAGAACAGAGAGTCAAAGACCTTAGTGACAGTACTTCCAAGAGCACGACATGGCTGCTGGGATTGCCAGCTGCAGTAGGTTTGGGTCACTGCTTGCAGGCACTGCATTTGCAACTGGCCTCAGTACCACTTTAGCAGATAAAATGTTTGCAAGAAATAAGCTTTTGTCCTGTTTTGAAAGGTGGAGGTACAGCTTGCTGTTGACTCTGAGGCACACTTTCTTTATTTCTTCATTCCCTTTACAGGGTTCCCAAATACTTTGTTCTGCAGTGCCACGGGGTAATAAATCAGCGGATATAATTAAAGCCACCTTCTTTGGTTGTTGCTAACATTTGCACATATAAGCCGGTCTGGCTGGTATTTACTTCATTGCTCTCAGTTTTCAGTGATCCCAAAGGAAGTGTTTCTATTTTTCTGGAAAGCCACCCAACCAAACAAAAATGAAGCAATGAAATAGGCAGAAGGAAACAAACATCGCCTAAGAAATTGCATCAGATCTCAGATTATTGTTCCACACGTGCTCTGCCTGTCTCAAGTTGTTTGCTGGATTAGTATTGCTCATGGCAGAGGAGAAACATAACTGGATGGCATTCTCTGCTTATGTTGCACCTTGCTGCACAGACCGATGCTGAGACTGAAGGAGTTTGCAGCCTGTCTGGTCAGTGCTATTAGTGCTTCTTTCATTTAACAGGTAAAGAATGATGGAGGGCTTGGGCTAAAGAGCAGCCTTGGAGGAGGCTTTCTGGTGGCTGTGTCCTACTGTATGATTACAGGGTGTTCAGGGAAACAGGATGTTGTACATTGTCTAGTGGGTGACATTAGGTGATAGCTAACTCCCTCTTCAGTGTCGTGTCCCTAACAAAATTGACCCCACACCCTCAAGCTAAACATTTAGATTGAGTCTTATACCTGCCTACGCCTCCCTAATTGAACTGGTTTCCTCCCTGGCTTCCCTTGGGAAGAATCCTAACAAAAGCCACCCAGGCTAGAATGAGGACTAGCAAACCATATGTTCAGGTGGCCTTCACCCCTGGAAACACCTGCAAGCACCAGCTGTGGCAGGGTGGCATTCCTGTTGCTGTACATAAATATACAGCTGTGTTCTCTGATACTGTGCTCCATAGTGGCATACACATCCTTTCCTTTCCTTTAGGCCGGGAGGGGGGGTAAAAACGTTGCCAAAATTGCTGCCCTGTGGTATCAGTAGAGAGATCTTGACTCACAGGGGCAGGTAGGAAGGACACTTTGTCTCTTACTACAGGTAGTGGACAAAGTCTGTGTGAATCCAATGAGTCCGTTTTTTTTCTTTTGATTTTATCTTAAACTGAAACTGGGAGGCTGACAGTCAAGAAATATGCAAAGGTAGAAAAGACTTCTAATGGCAGTGTTAGTCCCAGGGTTTTGTTGGGCAGTTAGGTATGTAGCTTTTATTAATGAGGTGGAATGATATTGGCATAATTCAGAAAATATCATAGTATAACTATAATACAACTGCATATGCTGTCACCATTTTCAACAGAGCCTACTTCTGCTTTCCTTAATATTCTGAAGCCAAAGACGAGATTAAACTAATAAAATGATCTTGGTAGAGGTTAAGGTACAAAGGTATGCTGTAGCATTAAATCTGTTCCCAGGAGAATCATGCTTGTTTCATGGGGGACTGTTCATGAACAGTTTTTACTACATGACTTAGCTTAGAGGTTGAGATGGGTAAATGTATGATTAGATAATGTGTATTGCCATCTTCTGATTCTGTAGAACTGGGCTTTGGTGCTTCCTTTTGGTCTTAACGTCCTTGCTGCTGAGACACTTTTGAAGTGAGAAGTTTAGAATTATGCCAGCTTGGATTCTAGGTCGGTCTGTATGGATGTGAAAGGGCAAGACTGCAATCTCTTTGAATAGGGAATTAAAAAAAGCCATGCAGAGTTATGTTAAATCTGGCCTTGCTGTAGTGTTTGCACTTTACTAGGTGACACGAGCTTGAGAAAAACATTTCTGAGAATCCTATCACAGAATATTGTGCGAACCCTGTAAAAAACACACAAGTGGAATAGCAAGTTTGTCAGCATAAGCCTGCACTGACAGTAGGTTACTTTAGGACTGGCTAACCCAATGGTGCCAGCTAATAGCTTGACTTCATGTAAGGAAGTTAACAGTGCCTGTAACTACAATTAGCAACAGAGCTATTCCAGCAGAAACCAAATTGCCCTACTTTAAAGGCACCATCTTTACCTTGCCGTTAATTTGCCTTAGATAAAGACACAATGATAAAGAAAGCAAGAATTGCTTACTGTGCTTGTCAGTAATTAATATTAGTATGTGCTGCAGAAGCAGGACAGTATTAAAAAGTTCTGGGTGCTTTCTTTAGTCTTTAGCTGACTTTTTAGTCTTAACACTGACTTTTATTTTAAACCAGCAAATAAAATGGAGAGTATTACGTGAACAATTACACCTTTCACATTTTGCTGTTATCTCCCTCTTTTTGTATGCAGCCTTGTTGGTACAGCTTGTTAATACCAGGATTATGTTGCTGAAATTTAAACTGGATTAACTTCAATTTGCATTTTTTTTTCTATGTTTTCCACTCTGACAAAATTTCTAGATTTGTTCTCATTAATTTCTAATCTCAGAATTCTCAATAAATTGCCTGATTCGTGGAAGATTGCAATTGGTTTATTTAAGCTACAGTCTGAAGTTGGTTGAGACAGCAGGGTAGAGACTTTTCACATGGAGCTTGGTGTTCATAGTCCCCTAGGAAATTTGTAACACTGTTATCTGGTGAAAAGTTCAGCTTTCTCGGGGGATTTCCATGGGCCTGAGCTCTCATGAGAGTGGTGATTATGAAATTGTCTCATTTGGAAAAAGCCCTATCCACTTCTGTGTCTGATTGGTATTGAGGCCAGAGTGTGTAATCTGGATCTGACCTCCCATATCTTTCAAGTTAATATTCAGCTTTGGAGCCATCTCTAGTAATAATACATTTTATCTTCAGCATGCGTTACAAACTCTTATTACCTAATTTTTACAGCATTCCTGTGATCTAAGTAAATAAACAGCTTCTAAGGAATTCTGAATCACAGTGGGATGTGGCAGTTTTCAGTGCAGTCAGGATGCAATAAAAGGTGATGGCTTTGAAATGTTGATGCTGAATCAAATTTATTTTTAGACAGGCAAGAGGACAGAGCACTGCTTGACTGAATTTTTTTGAAAATCCATGTCAGTTCAATTTCTGTGGGCAGCCTTTTTCGTGGGAAACAGATGCTGTTCTATTTAAATATTTTTAGTCATTAGATGAGTGAGTGTTAATACCAGGATCCTGGCTTATTCTACCACCTGTTGCTGAATTTTTTTGCAGTTTCAGCAAACTGCAATATTCTTCACTTCCAACCCTAGGTTTTCTTTTGTTCTGCTGTGTTGTATTGAGTATTGGTTGGGTCTTGTTTGAGATACATTTTTAGTTCACTTTACAGTTTTTATGCTTATACTTTGCATATGTTTTGTTTCCAAAATTGTGGGAAAACCCTTTGAAATTAATTGCAACAGCTGCAGAATTAAAAAGTGCACATCCTTATGTATTTACTAAGTGTTAATATTTAACTGAGTTTGTAAAAACTGCATATTGCTTAGGCCTGTGTGGAATCAAATCCTCAGCTGATGAAAAAATGGTGTAGCTCTGAAAATGTAGTGGAATATAGCTCATCTGTTAGCTGAAGATCTTGCCCTAGCTTTTTTTTTTTTTTTTTTTTTTAATGCTGATCTGGCAGGATTCTTATGTGCTATATGTGGAGGAGATTTAGCCTGTTCTGTGACACACATCCTCTGGAAACAGCCAGAGTTTCCTTCCCTTTCTAATTTAGCTTTAGTTTTAAGGATGGTGCAATAAAAGACTCTATTAAGGAATTTTAAATAAGACCTTTTGCTGTGAGTTTTGATGTTTTGTGGTGGGTATCGTCCCCTCCCTGAACCTTTCTGTTCTTCTGAACATATCTTTTTAGAGGCAAATATTATCTGAGTTAGTATTTGCGTGTATTTTTGCTAGACACTGTCAGAAGGTTTGTGTGACCTCTCAGGAGGTCCTTTCCTTGTGTTTCTCAATCTATTTTAATAAGTGCAGCTGAAACATAACTGGACCCTATCTGAGGCTGACTGAGCATACACATGTGCCAGAAGGAGATTTGCTGATGGGACAAAGCTTACTGCAAAGATAGCAATATCTGAAGTCTGAGTGCTTGTTCTGGCTTGTGCCAGCCAGCTCCTTAGGAAAGCAGCAGCTGCTGCCTACCCACCAAAAGTGCTATTTCAGAACAGTAGGGGGAAAAAAGGTGCTTTGCCACTTGAGACAAGATGTGGACATCAAAGTTCTTTGTCCCAACAACTTCTGTTACAGCAAAGGCACAACTGTGTGACAACATGGTCAGCAGCCATGGCATATATTATTATCCTGCTCTGTTCACATGCCCACTGCCTAGCAGGTGGAGAAAAGTGTGCTGTAAAGCCAGAGAACACAAATCAAGACAGTGAAAGAGCCCTTCAAGACCACAAGTGTCTTTGCATGCTTGGTCTCTTTCCTTCTTTTTCATGTTATCTCTGCTTCTGCCTTAAAGTGCAAAGAATTTTACCAGTGTATCCATAGAAATAATGCAGAACCTGGTACACAGAACCAGGTTTCTAAAGTACCAGGAGGCACTGCTGTTCTGTGTCTAGTAGTAATGTTCCAGTCCTCTGTGTGAGACACAGTGGTGCAAATACTCCGTGTATTTTCAGCTTGCAAGTTATGTCAGCACTGAAGGGAAGGAATGGTTAGTATATTGACAGAAGAAAACCAACCTGAAGTGTGAGCTCCTGAGACTACCAAGGCAGGGGCTGTTGGGAGCATCCTGATGTGAACAGCAGTGTAGCATTGCACTTAGGATATAAGAGACATGGTCTCCAGCCAAGCCTTTATGTCAATTTGGGCAATCCTTATCTATTAAGCATCTGTTTTTCAGTCTTTTCCAAAGACTCCAAAAGTTCTTCAGCTATTTTGAAGTGGTGTTGCTCAACAGTCTGTTTTATAGTAGTGAAGGGTTTGAGTGGTTGCAAAGGTTGCCCTAAACTAGGCAGAGAAACCATAATCTTTTCTTTTAGTGCTAAAGCTTGAGGGTTTTTTCCTTTCTGTTGGACTTGAGACTCAAAAACCCAAATTACTATCCATAAGGGTAACTTCGCAGTGACCAGCTAAACTGAAATGTAAAAAGCAATCATGGGAGATGGAAATAATCTAGATGTAGGTATATTTTCAGTGGACATAAAGAGTTGTTCTGGTTAAACTAGTTGCACTATAATAATTTGCTTATTGTTGTTAATTTTTAGCATTTTTTGGATTGGTTTGACTCTTTGTTCTGGAGGTGGCTTTCTACTGTAGTGTGCTAGATAAGGAGCATTAGGACTTGGGCAATTAGTCTGGAAGTGATAGGTCTTCCTGAAGATAGGAAAAACAAGAGCCACTATGATCTGCTCACTGCAGGCTTGATATCTTGTTAAACTTTAGAATATGTCAGGTGTGAGTCAGGTTCCCCAAATTTGTGGCAAGTGAGAGGAAGGGATATCTGGCAGGATGAGTCTTCACACCCAAGGGAGGGGTGGCTTTTTCACTTCTTGTCAGCCTTTCTGTGTAAGGAGGGGCAAACACAAGTACAGCATGGTCAGGGAGCTTCAGTCCTGGGAAGCTCTGCCTGCCATTTTGCTTCAAGGTTCACCATGACCATGCCAGTTTCATGGGGGAAGCTCTTCCAACTGTACAGCTGGTGCTATGTTCCAAGTAGGAGGATACTGCTGGGTTGGTTCTGCCTGCTTGTTTGGGGGACTCAGAATGGTTCTGATATAAGTGTCTTCTGTTTACATTTGAACCAGCAATCTCCCAGGTGCATGCTTACATAAACAGCTTTCAAAAACACTTCTGCTGTTAATAATGGTCATTTGATTAAAATGTCCAGCCCTGCTTTTTCCTGTTACTTGAATTTCCACTAAATTTAAGGTCCCTTGTTCAAGTATAAGGAATTCTGGACAGGATCCTCCTTGGTCACAGCTTATTCTTTCAACTTCTATTTAGCTGCATGCTTCTTTAATGGCATAATGCCATTGCTTGCATGCTCACACCAGTGCTTGCCATTAGAGTAGCAGTATGTGGCTGGATGTGACCGTGGCATTTGGTTTTCAGTCTGTCTGTTGATTTTTATTTTTTTTCCCCCAATGTATTTTACTGTCTGAGTTTATGTTTTGAAACACCTAAAAGCTGCATATTATCTTGGGCATAATACTCCTAGTGCAATGAAAATCCAATCCTAAAAGCAAAGCCTTACTTTCTGCCTCTTTACCAGGATCTATCTTGCCCTGAGCTGGATTTGACCTTTAGAGGACCTTCTCTGCAGCCTGTACCATCCCTAAATGTGTTCTGTTTACCACTCCTGGAGATAATTTTGTTGAAATAATGAAGTATTGTATCTGGTCACATCTGTGGTCTGCCATCTCTGTGACTGACAAGCCAGTTTGGAGGCTGAGAAGTTTGCAGTTTGTCCTTATTTTGTGCAAATTAGTGTGAGAATTTTCAGCCAGTTATAGCACCACACGATTTGGAGCTCTGCTCAGGACTTGCTTCTGAAGTGATAGAATGAATGTCCTTAAGGTGTTTCCTTGAAGCCTGTTTTTTGCACTGGTAGAAGCCTGCATAATCTTTTTTCCTGCTTTTTTCGTTGGCAAGCTGTATTTCACAGTTGTCTGTGCTGATAACAGAATTTGGCTTGCAGCACGGAAAGCCACGAGAATATCTCTTCTGTGGCATTACATGGGGTTTAGGGAGGTGGTTGGGTGTGCCCCTCCATAGGCAGGAGGTCTGCAGGCTGTGTTTGCTGGCAGGGCTGCTGGTGCCCAGCCTGCAGGTTTTGCTTCTGGGCTTTGTGTCTTGGTTTTCTGATGCAGAGTCTTTCTGTCGTCATGTGTGTCATAGTGGAGGAGGGCCTGATGGCTTTTGGGACTTCAATAACTGCACAAAGGGAGGTATGAGCCTTGTGTTGGCTGCTGGCTTTCCACGGAGGGCAGAGGTGGGATCCCAGCTGGCTTAAATGGGCTCTGCATCCTTGAAGTCACCCCCAGTGAAGACTAACTGAGGATTGTGTCGTGTGTGTGACTAGTGTAGGCTGTGAGCCGTGCTTTTGCCAGAGTCGTTGTGCTGGCCACTAGATTTAAAGCTCTTCTAAGCAGAAATAGTGACTTACAGAGTACTGGAGGTGGTCCCAATGTTTACACTCCCAAGATGAGAGAGAAGACCTGGGCCTGTTTCCCTTTCTCTCAGGAGAGATCCCAGCTGCTGGAGATGGATGGCAAGGCTGCCTCCTCTCTACTCAGATCACCATTTGGCATGGCAAATACATGAAGACAATGGGCTCTGGTTAAGGGGGTGCTCATTTAAGGGGGTGCTCACTTTGGTGTTATCTAATGTCTGCAGAGGCAGCCCTGTTGGATATCTGATGGCCTCGGAGCAGAGAGCTGCAGCCTACTGTAAAAACAGGGCAAGCCATGGCTGCACAAAGAGCAGCACTTTGACTGTGAGCAAATTAGGCTTGTATTTTCCCACTAGTCAATCCTGCACAACAGGCCTGCTGAGCTGCTTGATTTCTTGTCAGCAAATCAGGGTATGGCTGTCCAACTTTTTCAGAGCGCAGTTTTAGCTCTTGCCAGCACCAGTAGGTACACAGGCAGCTCTGAGAGCTGTTCCCACCACACGGGGGAAGGCTGCCCTAGAAGAAAAGAGCAATTAAAATGTAGTAATTGCTTAAAAAAGAAAAAAGCCAACTTAAGAAATGTTACTTTATCATGCTCTCTGGATGTGTTGTCCAAGGTTAGGAGTATGATGAAGGCGGGTGAAACTGTTCCATCTGAAAGGTTTCCTTTTTTCATTGTCAGTTGGGGTCATTGGCTCACTAGGGTACAGTGCAGTAACATGGTTCACCATTAGGAGATTGTTGTGTCCTCTGGATGGTTGTCAGTTTACTGCAGATGGTTGTCAATTTACAAGTTCAGTTTTTGGTTCTCCTGTTGAAGCTGTTTGAAAGCCTTTTTTTTTTTTTTCCCCCAATGGAAAGTAGCTTCAGACTGTAGATCTTCTGTCTACAAATCAGTGTTGGTTAATGAGTGTGACAATCAGTCCAGGTGTTCAAGTGCACCCATCACCTATGCATGAGGAATACTTCTCAGATGATGAAAGTTAATACAAAATTCCAGTGTACAAGGTAACTGTGTGACAGCATTTGGTTTGCTTGCCCTGGTCCTGTCACCGTGTGAGGGTTTGCTGAAAGGTAAGGCAGGTTTCTAGCCAGAGACTTGTGGTGGTCCTGTGTGCTACCAGTAAATGCTCTCAGCTGCTGGAGCTGGAGCTTCAGCCTCTTCATGTGCTTGCAAAAACTCCTGTTGCTGGAAGTGTGACTAGTGAACAAGCAATGCCCTGGGTGAAGCAGGCCTGTGTGACCAGGCTGCCTCGTGACCTAGTTCTTCAGTTGTGCCTGGGCACTGTGGAATAGTTTTGCACAAGCCTGACGGCCAGCTGTGTGATCAGGCTGGGTCTTCCCTTGCTGTAGAAGCATGGCTTTACCTGAGTGGGGAACTGTGAATATGAACTCTTTAAAAAGGGAGAAGAAACTGCAGGTGCCTCTGACTGTGCTGTGCTGGGAACCCACTTCTCTTTTTTGTCTCCTTTGGGCACTAGCTGAAACCTGCTGACTCTAAAGAATGAAACTAAAGCTTCTCATGCCTCATCCTGTCTTGCTTTTCATCTTGCTGTGATGCCTTCATGTTGCTTTTACAAAAATGATTGGGTTACCCTATGGTCAGTCTCTGTGGTGAGAAATAAGGGTCAGAATTTAACATCAGCTTCTCTGTTGCCTTGATACTTGGCTATTATGAATACAGGCTTAGCCAAAGGAATGAATATAAAGAAAATAACATAGCTGTTTTCAGCCTTGCATGTTCCATCAGTAGAGAGTGAAATCCCCTGATGATAAATTGTCGTGTCTGTAGATCAGACACACTGCCCTGCTTTCCTCTTGGCTGTTGAATTATCTTTCGGCATGAAGCCCCTTCTCCCTTTTCCTGCACCCGGTTCTTCGTAGGAGGTCAAGATATATGAGGCTGTGAAGAAGATTTGACTGTCACAGTGTTTTCACTGAGCTTGTTAGCTTTAAACTGTCTGAAAGTTGGTATATTGCAGATTACGGGCGCAAACCCTTTGGGCAGAAACCCCACAAATTAAAGTCAGACCTGGTGAGCTTTGTACTCTACAGCGGACTGAGATATGTTGAAATACCACTTGCATGCCTTTTATTTTTAGAAGGCAGTGTTCAGGATATGAAAAACGTAGCCACAATTTCCGTGGGGTTTTGTTTTTCCACCCTATTGTTTCATCATGACAGACAGTGCACCATTAAGTTTCTGGAGGAAGGTATGGGCCTTCTCTGCTTTCAAGTGAAGCAGGAAAGAATGAGAGAGAAGTTTGAGGAGAAAGGTCTTGTTCTGTAACCTGCCTCTAGAGGCTTTTTTGTTCTGCTTGCTTGTGGATCTTCCCAGTATTGTTGGAAATTGTCACTGCTTACCGTGGGACCTGTTACAGTCTTCCTTGCAGTAAGATCAGCAAATTAAAACTTGTTCCTAGCCATGGTTTCTCTTGCTCCTTGAGCCACGTTTTGAGCTTGCAGAAGTAACTAGGGAGGTGTTTCTGGAATGAGGACACTAAAATCCTGTGGCTTTTGGACCACAGGTACTTTCTTCACTGCACAGTCAGTGCTTCGGTTCTGGTCTGCATGGAACAGAGACATCACATAGCACTGACTTGTGAGGTCTCTGTTTTTCTATAATGCACATTTTTGTTTTGATGTTCCATGTAATCAATAATTTAGCAAGAATAGAGGTTGTTTTTCTTCACTAATTCATGTGTCTATCTTGAGCTGCTTGAGCAGGTTTTTTTTTTTTCTTTTTTTCTATTGTCACAAAGTTTTGGCTCTCGAGCAGAGACTGATTGGCCTACCATTGTGCTCAGGAATGAAGGTGCTGGAAAAAATTAGGCTGTCAGAAAAATGTAAATCTTAAAAATATTTAAAACAGTGTTACAGTCCCGTAGGAGATGCCCTGCAGTCTGAAAGTCCAAGAGTTTCTAGTTTCAATGCCCAGAATGCAGCCCCCAAGGTTCTTTTGAACTGTGTGGAAATGAAGGACAGCTGTGCCTTTCACGAAGACAATATCCATGAAATGCTGCCACGTGTGATTCTCTAATCCTGACCGGTGACTTCAGGGAGGGAGGAAGGTTTTGTGGTTAAAAGGCACAAGACCTCCAGAATCTAACAACTCCCAATTCTGCTGGAAGCTTCCTTATGTGACCATACGAAGGATCTTTCTCCCTGCCCTGCATGGGAATTGGACTTCCTTCTGCTTGTTTCATGTGAATAGGGACAGTCTACTGTTGTGTTGCCACACTGTCCCCAGACTAGTTAGAACAAAAGCACTTCATCCCTGCCAGACCTGCTGGCATTGGGGGGGGTTATTTGCATGATTTATATGCAAAGTCTCTGCTTTACGTTCTTTGTTCTGCTGTTGCTCCCTTAGTGTCAGGACTGAAACTGTAAAAGTAATCTGCCATGGGGAAAAGCTGTCTCAGTATTACTTCTGCAGACATTTATCCCACCACTGAATAAGCCTGACGGTTCACATCAGATCTGACAGTCCTGGAGTGTGTTTGTTCAGTCCGACCTGAGGTTCATCTCCACACTTATGCCTGGGGCTTGGCTTGCTTGCTGGGACCTGTGGTTACAGCCACAGGCCATACCCTGCTGCAGGACTGCAGCTCCTTTGGTTTTGCCTTGAAGATGAAGGCAAGAGGGAAGGAAAGGCTGCATGTCTTTGTCAGGAGGCCTGTGGAGAGACTGCTCTCTGATGTGCTGCCTGGATGCTGCAGCTGCATTTTTCTGTGCCCACCAGCTTGCAAAGGCTGACCATAAGGATGCTCTTGGGGAGATGTGTGAGCTAAAACGTGTTCGAGCTGACATATTTTGCCTCACGTTTGAGTTACTTGATAGGGTGTCTGAACTTTTTTGGCAGGAAAATACTGCTGTAGTAGGCTCATGGTGGTAAAATGAGTTCTTCCATTCGAGGTGTTTGCATTATTAGGTAAGCTTGGTATTAGCCTTCAAAAAACTCACCTGTTTCTTTCGTTTCTAATTTTTGAGGAGTTCTTTTAAATAGCCCTCTTGTATTTCCTCGAGTCCTAGTGGGCAGGCGGTTGTGTCGGATGGGGAATGGCTGTTTTCAAGAGGAAGCCTTCATTAACTCTTGACTTTTTGAGTTACCCTGGGAAGGAATTTAGATATTGCAGTGTTCGGTGCTCTTCTGTGGTTTCACGTGCAAGTCGTTTCGCGTGCCTCCGTGATTGAGACGGGTTGCGTAAGACACTGACCCACAAGTCCTGGAAGTAGGACCACATGGCATGGGGGAGGAAAATGCATGGTAAGAAAAGGCTAGCTGTTTGCTTAGGGCACTGCAGCCGGGATCGTGGTGTTGGGATTTAGCTCCTTGGTCTCGCAGAGCTTTCGTGCGTGGTCTTGGGTTAGTGAGCACGGGTTTGTGATCAGCTGGCTGGAATCCAAGCATTGTCCCAGAGTTTTGGTAACTTCATGTTCTGTTTCCTTCGTGTTTTCCTCCAAATGATGATGAAAACTCCTTCAGATGTTTGTAGGCGTTCCTTGGAAGGCAGCTTTGATTTTCAGCAAATTCTAATGTTGAGCAAGTCTGAAAATGCTAGGCATGACAAAAAAGGCAGGGGATAAGTGCTGTGTTAATGCTGGGCTGGTTAATTATAGCTGTGGAAGATGCCAGGCTCTTTGTTACTCCTCGTCATGATTATAGACCAGCCAGCAGGAATCTCGGAGTAGTTCAGGTTGCTCTCCTGCAATTGCCTATAGAATATGTCCCCGACCAAGAAAATCCTGCTTCCATGTGGCAAAAAAACCTCCGAACCAAACCCACAAACAAAATAGCCTCGGAAAACCCCAAAGCAGCAAAACACTGTGGAAACAGAAAAGTGGGGGAATCATTGCCCTTTTTTTATTTTTATTAAAAAAAAAGGGGTGTGGCCCTTTAAGAGAAGCTTGAAAAATATCTTAAATGGGGACAGATTAAATGAAAAAGCTTGCAAACATCTGATCTCTGCATGCCAGTGTGCTTTCAGCCAGCCACCCCTTTGTCCATCTGAGTTTCTGAACAGTAGATGATCTCACCAAAAAAATAAACAAGCTGCAGAAGTGCTTAGGGAGTTTGGCGCATTTAGGAATTAACCAAGGAATCGGGGTGGGGGGGGGAAAATTTTTCCTCCAGCTACGGCGAAGCAGGGTGCTTCAGCTGGAAAGAAAAGGACGTTTTTGTTATTGCTCTTTTACCAGCCTTTCCCCGGACTGGGAGTGGAGGGTGATGGTTGATTTTTTTTTTTTTTTTTGTTTGGGGGGGGTGTTCTTTTTTTGGGTTTGGGGGGGTTTTTTTTGGGGGTTTTTTTTTTTTTTTTTTTTTGGGGGGGGGGTTTCTTTTTTTGGGTTTTGGGGGGGTTTTTTTGTTTTGGTTTTTTTTTTTTTTTTTTTTTTTTTGGTGTGTGTGTGGGTTTTTTCTTTGGTATTTTTGGTTTATTGT